>NC_134356.1:265862112-266162112 GCF_048569485.1 Anomaloglossus baeobatrachus | reverse complement strand
GAAAAAAAAAAATTAAGTTAGAAGGGTTCAAAGTTCATCAGCAATTTCTCATTTTTCCAACAAAATTTACAAAAAAAAACTTTTTAGGTACCACATCACATTTGGAGTGATTTTAGAAACCTAGGCGACAGAAAATACCCCAAAGTGACCCCATTCTAAAATCTGCACCCCTCACTCTGCTCAAAACCACATCCAAGAAGTTTATTAACCCTTTAGGAGCTTCACAGCAACCAAAGCAATATAGAAGAAAAAATGAAAATTTTACTTTTTTAACACTAAAATGTTACTTTAGCCATAAAAATTTGTATTCTCACAAGGGTATCAGGAAAAATGCATCATAAAATGTATCGTGCATTTTCTCCTGAGTATGTAGATACCTCATATGTGGTGGAAATCAAATGTTTGGGCAGACGGCAGGACTCGGAAGGCAAGGAGCGCCATTTGAATTTTTGAGTGCAAAATTAGCTGCACTCATTAGCGGACGCCATGTCGGGTTTGAAGACTCCCTGAGGTGCCTAAACAATGGAGCTCCCCCATAAGTGACCCCATTTTGGAAACTAGAGCCCTCAAATAATTTTCTAGATGTTTGATGTGCACTTTGAACCCCTGGGGGCTTCACAGAACTTTATAACGTTGAGCCGTGAAAAGAAAAAAATTTTTTTTTACCACAAAACTGTTGCTTCAACCAGGTAGCTTTTTTTATCACAAGGCTATCAGGAAAAAATGCACCATAAAATGTATTGTGCATTTTCTCCTGAGTACGCAGATACCTCATATGTGGTGGAAATCAAATGTTTGGGCACACGGCAGGACTCGGAAGGCAAGGAGCGCCATTTCACAGCAAAATTGGTTGGAATTATTAGCGGACGCCATGTTGCGTTTGGAGACCCCCCTGAAGTGCCTAAACAATGGAGCTCCCCCACAATTGACCCCATTTTGGAAACTAGACTCCTCATGGAATTTATCTAGCTGTTTAGTGAGCACTTTGAACCCCTGGAGGCTTCACAAATGTTTGTAATGTTCAGCCGTGAAAATATTTTATTCTTTTTTTTACCACAAAATTGTTTTTTCAAACAGGTAGCTTTTTTTTTCACAAGGGTATCAGGAAAAAATGCACCATAAAATGTATTGTGCAATTTCTCCTGAGTACACAGGTACCTCATATGTGGTGGAAATCAATTGTTTGGGCGTACGGCGGGGCTCAGAAGAGAAGGAGCGCCATTTCACAGTAAAATTGATTGGAATTATTAGCAGACGCCATGTTGCATTTGGAGACCCCCTGAGGTGCCTAAACAATGGAGCTCCCCCACATGTGATCCCATTTTGGAAACCAGACCCCCCCCCCCCCATACAAAAAAATTAGTTTGGCGAAATAAAAAATACAGACATCAGTAAAAAAAAAAAAAAAATGAATAAAAAATTATGAGCGCCTGCCACTAAGACAAGTGCCAAACGTGAGAGCAATGCACGAGTCTCGCATCACATCATCCACTCCAGTCTGGAAGCGAGCAACTGCGCTGGATAATGCGATGCGAGAGGGCAGGGCGGCAGATAAGAAAGGGCGCAGTGGATGGAGGAGCGGCAGAGGATGGGAAAGGGCGCAGCGGATGGATGATGGGAAATGGCGCAGTGGATGAAGGAGCGGCGGAGGATGGGGGGGAGGGAGGTGAGATGGGGATACCTACCTTACAGGATGGATCTAGGCAGCAGGATCACAGCAGACAGAAGAGGCAGCAGATGAAGGAGGCAACAGATTGAGGAGTGTGAGAGGGGGCAGTAGATGAAGAGGATGGGAGAGAGCAGGCAGCAGATCGGGGAGGGGGGCAGAGTCTGATGGGAAAGAGAGATGGCACATGGAGGAGGGGGGGGCCCCGGGGGGAGGGGGGCCCCCAGAACATGGAGGGGGGAGGGTGGCTTGCAGCATATGTGGCGGGAGGGTGGCTTGCAGCACATGTGGTGGGAGGGTGGCTTGCAGCACATGTGGCGGGAGGGTGGCTTGCAGCACATGTGGCGGGAGGGTGGCTTGCAGCACATGTGGCGGGAGGGTGGCTTGCAGCACATGTGGCGGGAGGGTGGCTTGCAGCACATGTGGCGGGAGGGTGGCTTGCAGCACATGTGGCTTGCAGCACATGGAGGGGGAGGAGGTGTAGTGGCGATGGAGAAGGGGCAGCCGATGAAGGAGGCGGCGGCCGATCGGGAACAGTGGGGGCCGATTCGGGGGCAGCAGCGGCTGAAAAAGGTGTGTGCGACGGCGGCGGGGACAGTGGCGAGCGTGGTGGCGGGCGGGGAGATTGGGGACAGCGGTGGATCGGGAGCAGCGGCGGGGCGATCAGAGACAGCGGCGGGGCTGGCGGTGGCGGACGGGGCGATCGGAGACAGCGGCGGGGCTGAGGCTGGCGGGCGGGGCGATCGGAGACAGCGGCGGGGCGATCGGAGACAGCGGCGGGGCGATCGGAGACAGCGGCGGGGCGATCGGAGACAGCGGCGGGGCGATCGGAGACAGCGGCGGGGCGATCGGAGACAGCGGCGGGGCGATCGGAGACAGCGGCGGGGCGATCGGAGACAGCGGCGGGGCGATCGGAGACAGCGGCGGGGCTGGCGGGGCGATCGGAGACAGCGGCGGGGCTGACGGGGCAATCGGAGACAGCGGCGGGGCTGACGGGGCGATCGGAGACAGCGGCGGGGCTGACGGGGTGATCGGAGACAGCGGCAGGGCTGGCGGTGGCGGGCGGGACAATAGGAGACAGCGGCGGGGCTGGCAGGGCGATCGGGGACAGGGGCGGGCGGCGGGGGCAGCAACTTACCGATGGCCACCCGCAGAGACCGCTCTCCTCGGCTTTCAGGGACGGACACAGGTCACCGGCACCAGATCCACGGTGATTGGAGAGATCGGTCACAAGACTGGTCTCTCCAATCAGAGCTGGGGGCGGGTGAAGCACCGATCACCCAGCTCCAGCCAATGGCCAGTGCTACAGCAGCACTGATCAGGGCTGGATTTCAATGTTCCAGCCATTTTCAATGGCTGGAACATTACAGTGACTGTAATTGGCTGAGCGGCGTTCGTCAGCCAATCACAGCCTCTGTAGGTTCGGGGAGGAGGCACCACCCCTCCTGAGGTCAGGAATCTACTGTTTAATTAAACAAATTGCACTCCCCGGGGCTCCGGGACCGCGATTTCGCCATGACGTACTGGGTACGTCATGGGTCGTTTAGCACCATGTCACCATGACGTACCCAGTACGTCAAGGGTCGTTAAGGGGTTAAGGCCATGTGCACACAAGAGAAAGTAACTGCAGATTTTGCTGCGGAAAACGCGCGGATTTTCTAAATTTTACAGATAAATCCGCGGATTTACACAAGTACAGACACTCCCCATGTTATCCTATGAGATTTGGGGAGTGCTGTATCAATGCTGCGGTATTTACGGCTGCGGAAAATGCTGCGGATTTCCCGCAGCTGCACATAACTGCATGTCAATTATTCATGCGGAATTATCTGTGGAATTCCTGCCTTTCCACTACGGAGATACAGGGTGGGAAATCTGCAGGAATTCCGCACGAAATCTGCACTGTTTCCGCAGGTTTACTGCAACAATTAGGCAGAAATACCGCATCAATGGATAGCTGCGAATTCCAGGGAGTTGCTGCGTGGACCTGCAGCAATACCTTCCGTGGGCACATGGGCTAATCGTCCAGATCACTGGATATTTCCAATGTGAAACCCTGGATTTAAGTGAGCTTGAGCTGTATAAAATTTCCTGATGCTCTTACCAGTTAGCCAACAAAAGATTCTGGAGTCAGAGTTCCAAACCATTAGGCTCTGGAATAGAGAAGCGTTTCCCTGAATATCTAGTAAATTTTACTTGGATTTTATAGGTCACCAAGCCCCGCATGCTGGAAATTCTGTGGTTGTGAAACATTTACCGATGAAGTGCCCCAATGCTTTAAAGGTGTTTTCTATTGCCCATGCTTGGCCCCCAATATTGTGTGTTTACATATGTAATATATAAACGCACACACATACACACATTATGCATTCATATCCAAGTAAAGCAGAGCCTGGATGCCTTTCTTTAAAAATATAATATTACCAGTTATGTATATTAGATTTTGTGACAGGGTGTTGATCCAGGGAACTAGTCTGATTGCCGTATGTGGAGTCAGGAAGGAATTTTTTTCCCCATTGGAGCTTATTTGACACATTTGGGTTTTTTTTTGCCTTCCTCTGGATCAACATGTTAGGCTACGGGTTGAACTAGATGGACTAAAGCGGGCTTTACACACTGCGATATCGCCCGAATTTTGTCGTTGGGGTCACGGTTTTGGTGACGCACTTCCGCAATCGTTAGCGATATAGCTTTGTGTAACAGCGTTCAGCGATGTAAAATCGTCGCAAAAGCGTGATTTATCGCTGATCGGCTACACGGGTCCTAATTCCCAAAAATCGTTACTTCAGCAGTAACGAGGTTGTTCCTCGTTCCTGCGGCATCACACATCGCTGCGTGTGACGCTGCAGGAGCGAGGAACGTCTCCCTACCTGCCTCCCGGCCGCTATGCAGAAGGAAGGAGGTGGGCGGGATGTTACGTCCCGCTCATCTCCGCCCCTCCGCTGCGATTGGGCGGCGGTTCAGTGACGTCGCTGTGACGCCGCACGGACCGCCCCCTTAGAAAGGAGGCGGTTCGCCGGTCACAGCGACGTCGCCGGACAGGTAAGTATGTGTGACGGCTCTGGGCGATGTTGTGCGCCACGGGCAGCGATATGCCCGTGTCGCGCAACAGATGGGGGCGGGTACGCACACTAGCGATATCGGGACCGATATCGCAGTGTGTAAAGTAGCCTTTAGTCTCCCTTCAACCTTAAAAACTTAAAACTATGAAACTTTGAAGGCTGCTTTCACACCTCCGGTTTTAGCAGAGCCGGCTAATCCGGCTCTAAAACCTATGCAACGGATGCGGCGATAATACCCCATCCTTTGCATAAGTTTTTGACATGCGGCCTGTACGTTTTTTGCCGCTTGCGGCAGGCTACTGAGCATGCGCAGTGGAAAAAACCGCATGCGGCAGCCCTATGCGGTGTTTGCCGCAGGACGCCGCATGCGGCGTCCATAGGCATGCATTGCAAATCGTGCCGCATCGGCTGGATGTGGCGCGATGCGGGTTTTGCTGGACAAAAAAAACGTGCCAGGCAACGTTCCATCCGGCCGCCGCATCGGCTAAAACCGGACCGAACGCAAGCCCATGCGGCACAATATGGCACTAATGTAAGTCTATGCAAAAAAAAAAAACCCGCTACCGGCGGCAAAAAAAAAAAGATTGCGTTTTTTCTGCAAAGCGCCGGATTGTGCCACACAGGAAAAACCGGATGTGTGAAAGCAGCCTAACCATTTTCACTGAAGGTTTTTAGAGACTGGTGAAGGAGCACGTTAGTGTCAGTATGGGGGAGGGCAAGGTGTCCGTAAGTATAAATCCTTTTGTTGTTTTAGACCGGGCCATTTGTAAAATAAATTATGGGCTTAAACAATCTAAATACTAGTCAACACTGCGTACCCTTTACTATACTTATATAAGGCCATAAACTCCACTGCAATATAAACAACCAAACAAAAAAGTATAAGGCCTAAAATTAATTTTTCTTTAACATATTAAAATCAAAACATTACATATGACATTTATGGAATGGTGATACAGGTACTGGGAATAGACAGAAAAACTGCATAGAGTTGTAATGGTTCATATAAAAGTACAAAAACTACCCAGTGGGGATGGATGGAATTCTCTGTCTCTATTTAGTAAGTACTCCATCTAATCTTCTAATGTTAGTTACATGGGCCATTCATGTAATCGGGCTACATGCGGTCTTTAGGGTTATCTATGCTTATTCCTGTTTGGGCACCATGATTTAGATTCACTTGAGCCCCCCCCTGCCGGACATTTAAATAAACTGGCTCTTAAAAGGCTAGGATATCCCTACACTAGGATTGTTGGATATAAAAGTATTTGTGATGCACTTTGCACTTTGGCATTAGACACCTTGTCATTGTGCAATATACAATATCATGTTTATACGCAAACACTGTTCTATATAGAGGTGTATATATCTTTTTAGCACTGTGCACTTTGACATTAGACACCTTACCTCATTGTGCAATTTACAGTGGTTTGTTTACAAAAATTAGGTTTAGTTCTTAAATGAACAATATATATATCGTGTACAGATATTTATATTTGCACTTTTGTATAAAGCAATAATATATCTGTCCTGCTGTGTACTCTTTCTAGGAAAGTCCTTTGTACTTTGTGTTTTTGTTTTTGTTTTTTTTTGTACTAGACATTTGAATTCAAGAATGAATCTATTGACACACAAGAATATATTTATATTTTTTACTAGAATACCCGATTTATTATGTCTATTTCCCTTAAGGAACAATGAACACTTTACTGTGTTTATTATATTTATTGGATGTAGACACCTTTTAATAGTAACTTTTGTATTGCTCATATGAACCATTACAACTCTATGCAGTTTTTCTGTCTATTCCCCGTACCTGTATCACCAGTCCATAAATGTCATATGTAATGTTTTGATTTTAATATGTTAAATATTAATTTTAGGCCTTATACTTTTTTTGTTTGGTTGTTTATAATCTAAAAACTAGCTATTAAAATTAAATTCCAATAAAATGTGGTGGGGATCTGTGAGTAAATTGAATCCATGACTTAGGTGCTAGCCTAAAAATACATGACTATAATAAAGATATTACGCTGCACACTATCCACTAAAAATATAAACATGAAAAATGGTAAAGCATTACTGCTATAGGGATACTATGAACAATGACAAATACATTTAGCTATCTGGAAAACATAAAATACATGAAAAATGGTATTGCAAAACTGCTATGAATATTTGAAAATAGTAGAGATGTTTAGCAAATGTATTGATCAATGCAAATGAGCCCGAAAACCAACGACAAGGTAATCTCTAATTTTTTGGAACCTAACCTTAATGCCTCTATGTGCTATTAAAAATCTGCAAGTATTGGCAGACAGGCTCCTGGCTATATAAGATCTTGAATAGACTCTGGTAATAGGGTGGGGTTCTGGGTTCTCAGTGAGAAGAGACTACATGCTATTCAGAAAAAAGACTGACTTGAACACCTATATGTGTGAATTAGGTGCTAGCTTAAAAATACATGACTATAATAAAGATAATAAGCTGCACAGTAACCACTATAAAAATATAAGCATGAAAAATGGTAAAGCATTACTGCTATAGGGATGCTATGAACAATAAGAAATACATTTAGCTATCTGGAAAAAATGAATATATGAAAAATGGTATTGCAAAACTGCTATGAATATTTAAAAGTAGTAGAGATGTTTAGCAAATGTATTGATCAATGCAAATGAGCCCGAAAACCAACGACAAGGTAATCTCTAATTTTTCGGGAACCTAACCTTAATGCTTCTATGTGCTATTAAAAATCTGCAAGTATGGGAAGACAGGCTCCTGGCTATATAGGATCATGAGGCATTAAGGTTAGGGTCCCGAAAAATTAGAGATGACCTTGTCGTTGGTTTTCGGGCTCATTTGCATTGATCAATACATTTGCTAAAAATCTCTACTACTTTCAAATATTCATAGCAGTTTTGCAATACCATTTTCATGTATTTCATTTTTTCCAGATGTATTTTTCATTGTATCCCTATAGCAGTAATGCTTTACTATTTTTCATGTTTATATTTTTATTGGATAGTGTGCAGCTTATTATCTTTATTATATTCATGAATCCATGACTTGTCATAGCAGTTGCCTGCAGCCACCTTTTAGGTGGACCTCCATGCATAGCTCTAAAACTCTTTTTGAGTTTAGAAGTTGTCCACTACTTTAACTGATTGCCTATTCTTTCCCTAGGATAGATCAATGTCTGATCGGCCAGTTTCCAACACCACGCACCTCTGCCAATCAGCTGTTCTCGGTCCCGTCAGCAGACTTCCGTAAATTTTCAGATCTGGAGCTGATATGTCTTCTGATAGTGGCGGCGGCCTGTGCCTCCTATTGATTTGAATGGAAGGCAGACATGCAGTACCCTGCCAACCATCAGTTGACATGGAAGCTCCGGAACTGAGCATTTCCAGCCGCCTTCTGTTGACCCAGGGTCCGAGAACAACTGATCGGTAGGATGTTGGACCCTGGCCGATCAGACATTGCTAACCTAATCCTGAGGATAGTCTGTCAATGTTCCAGTAGTGGCCAACTTCTGTAATCTTAGCAGTTTATAGCCATACACAGTAAGCACCCTTAGTGGTTAAATCATTAATCGAACTCCACTAAGAAAATAAAGTCTGAAACAAATAGAGTATCAAAATTTGGCCAAACAGAATTGTTGACATCAATTTTAATAAAGGAACATGTCTGAGGACGAGACACACACTCTTATTTTGGTGTTATCATAATGAAATATAACATAACTTTTGTGTGTATATATAATCTATACAATAAATCTGATTTAGGCTGCTTTCACACTACGTCTTTTTAACATGCGTCCTGAACGTTTTTTTGCTGCAAAAGCGGATCCTGCTTTTACAGCAAAAAATGCATGCAAACGCATGTCTTATTTGCAGGATCCTGTCACTGGATGTTTAGGGGCGGGCATTGGAGTCATGTGATCGGGAGTGAGGGAAACTAAACGTGCCAGACTGGGAGCCGGCATCTGACAGCTGCGAGTCTCGTAACCAAGGTAAACATCGGGTAACTTGCTTGGATACCCAATATTTACTTTGGTTACAAGCGTCTGCAGCTGCTAGGAGCCGGGCTCCCTGCACACGTTACCAACGTAAACATCGGGTAACTAAGATAAGTGTTTACCCGATATTTACCTTGGTTACGAGTGTCTGCAGCTCTCAGGTGGGGGAGAGGGAGGGGGAGAGACAGGGGGGGAGAGACAGAGAGGTAGGAGAGAGATAGACTGATCACGGAGGCTGGCTTCTGGGCATGCTCAGTAGAGCAAGCAGGATCCTGCCTATCAGCATGCCAGCGTTCACATGCGTTTGCGTGCTGTTCAGTCAGGATCCAGCAATTTGCAGAAGTTGGACGCAGCTCAAAAACGCTACAAGTAGCGTTTTTGAAAGATGTTAAAAAACTGCAAGTCGCTGGATCCTCACTATAACGCACGCAAACGCAGGTGAACGCATATTGACGCAAGTCCATTGCAAATGCATTGAAATGAAAACGCATTTGCACTGGATCCGTTTCTGCGTTAAAAAAACGTTCAGGACGCATGTTAAAAAGACGTAGTGTGAAAGCAGCCTTATACATATAAAATAATATGCATTTATATATGTGTGTAATATCTTTTCTTGCAGTGATGAATGTTGACAATGTTCTGTTCTTCCTTTAGGATTCTGGGTGCATTGTAATGACTCCAAGTTGCACACTTGCTCAGTTGAAGAGGTGTGCAAGGCCCAGGCTTATATTATATTCTACACCCAGCGTGTCACTCAGGAGAACGGACACTTGTCTAGTAGACTTCTAAGTCATGGCAGTCCACCGTCCACACCATGCTGAGACAATAAACGCTCATTACAATCTGAGCATCATGGCAGCTTACAGTGTTTTCTCTTTCCCTGTGTAATGGATGTTGTTACCCTGTCACTCGGGAGAAAAATTACCCTATATGATATGGGCTGAACAAATTTGTATGTCTTTTTAATGTTTCTGAGCAGGTTGCTTATAGTGAAGGTCAATAAACCACCCTACCAGAAGGTGTCAGCACCGTAAACGTAAGAATGTGATATTTCTCATGTACCATATGTTTATACAGTCTTGTATGGTATTAAGCTCTCAAATAGAATAAAGTGATTTTAACATTTGTATATTAGCAATGTATAACTTTCTATAAAACCATTTTTTACTGTTCTCATGTAAGTTTTATTATTCATACCTCAGGCTGCATTTTTCACTTTGTGATTCATGAATGTCATTTTCTGGTTTTAGAAAATTTTATTTCTCCCTTTCATTTTAATACATTATGCCTTGTATTTTTACAATTTCTTGTGCACCTGTCTATTCTTGTCCGCTACAATCCAGTCTGATTATTCATCAGTTTTTGAGCATTGCATCCAGCTAAAGGAAAAAAAAGTGGACTTTTTATTTCAGGTTGGGATTTTCAGACCATTGTTTTTTTGCCCACTCACAGGTTACAGATCTATCATGCAATACCCACAGCTTGCTAATGGTTCTTACTGAACCGAAGTGTGCCTGTGATTTATGCCACAGCACATAGGTATTTTAAACAATCATTCACACAGATTAAGGATATAGTGTCAAGCAGTAGAACATCTGGTCCATATGTCATCAGAGTTCCCTACCTATCTGAACGCTTCCATCTTTAACCCTTTCCCTGTCAAGGATTTCTCATATATCCTTGCAGGGTGCCAACTCAGAAGCCATGGATGTATAAGATAAGGCAATCTGTCAGTTAGATCAACCCTCCTAAGCCATCTATATGTGCAAAGGTCATAGAAAGCTGGATAAAGTGATACCTTGATGTCTGTGATCCAATGTCTTAGACCAGAAATTTTAGTCCATGTTTTAACAATTAACAGTTGATGACCGTATCATAGGAGGCTGACTCCCCACCCTTTATAGGGACAGGAAACACAAAGGTTAAATAGCCCCACCCCACCTCCTTTTAGTTTTTTCCTGTCCCTATGGGGCATGAAGAGGTTTGAAACAGGCTCTTGGCCAATAGCAGAGTCTATTCCGTTGGTTTACTATACTTCTTACTGAGCAGCTGAGGCTAATCGCCGAGGGCCTGTTGCCTTTGTTGGCTGCTCCTGTTTTCTTGGGACTCAGGACCGGTTTCAACCACTCTCATGTGCTCCTATCAATGATGAGTGGTTCAGACTGCGGTCCTCTTCAAGCTCCCTTGTCTGTCTCTATCCCCACCATACTCCTTCGTTAGACAGGCAGTTCAGCTTCTGGCAATGACGTCAGATGCAGCGCCCAGAATTGACGTCATCACAGCCACGCTCCTGAATAACTGTCACATCCTATTGTATTTTACGGGATGATGTGGTGGAATGCATGCCTGTTTTCAGAATTAGGCCTTCTTTGCGAAAACCAGGAGGGCTATTAGCATGGTAATTTCACAAAGCACACATGCATGCATGGCAGGGGAAATCCACAGGTGGCTCTCCCAAAAAAAAATCTTTGATTGTGCTCTGTGTGCTGTACCCTGTGATGTGCCCAAATACAGAGTCTTGACTGGACGCGAGAGAGGAGCCACATTTGGTTGGGTGACTGGGTTGGGTCTCAGTCGCTTACCTATAAGTAACCCTGACTGAAGACACCCGAATTAAGGTAGGACATGACCTCTACTACATACTAATGATGCCTGAGATTGAGGGTATATCTTCCTCTCGCTCCACTATGGCCGAGCCCAGCACAAACCCAGGCCTAGTAAGTATATCCTGATATGGGTATCCCCCTTTTATCTTTGGGTTCAGGGCAGGGTTGTTTTTTTTTTTCTACCCTGTCTCCCCTCTTCTTGGGACTAAAACCCTGCATCATAGACTGAAGAAAAAATGGCAAACCGTAAATGTGCCATCTGCTGCAACAAGTTGCCATATAGTTTCTCATAAATAGACAATTATAAGTGTTGTACTAACAAAATGGGAATAGAAGAACAACCTTCCCTAATGGATGAGATTAAGCATATGGTTTGTGATGAAATCGAGACCTCTTTCTTCCTTCTTTAGATTCCTTTCTCTAGCACCATCCTAAGCAATAAAGGAAAATAATATGGGATGAGGACTCAGAATCTGAGGAAGCCCAGGTATTGGATTCTGAAGATATGCTAAAAGGAGAATTAACCTCTGCTCCCTTTAGGCCCCAAGAAAAAAGAAAATACAATTTTTCCTTTCCCCCATGAGAGCACCACATGAGAGAGGGATCCTTCCCACCAGAACAAGAAACCTACTGAATAAAAGGGCGGTACCTCTACCCTGGACAGTTGGATTCCTGTCCTTTTGTAGGGAACCTACACTAATGACGGAACTACATTTGACACCCTGGAATTAGGAAGGTCACTTCTGATTCAGAAAGTTTTCATACCAAATTTGGTCTACCTTACTTAGAAGTAGAAAGCCACTGTTAACAACAAGAATGTATGGCACGACCTGGGGGAAACATTTTATCAAGTAATCTGGGTCAGCTTAGTGAAGAAGTTCCTGTGTGACCTATTCTAGAGTTCCACAATATCTGGTGACTAAGGGAATACAAATATCAAAAACCAGTCATAAAAATATAATTAGAACATTAAAATCATATGGACCCACAGGTATCAATATGCACAAAAGTACACTGGATGTATAAACATGAAAGATGGCATGGCGTAGCAGGGGGATGGAAGCCCAGGGCCTATACTTAGCCTAATTAGCCTCACCCTGCCTGTCAATAGAGGAAATATGCCCTGATTTTATGTGGTACCCCTGCTCCACAATGGCTGTCCCTCCCTGAAACTCGCACACGCTCTGTGTAAAAATACATAAGGGGAGGGGGATTTTTAGAGAAATCACAGACCCACTGCAAGTACTGAATACAGGCCAAAATCTGTCAAAGATCATCCAAAGCGCTCCATAGGCCAATACTTAGCTTCATAAGAAACTTCCTTCTTTATCTTTAACTTTGTCTCACGTATAACAGGAACCAGAGGATCGATGGAGAGAGCTTGTGGTTAAAATCCCACTAAGTTGGATGCCTATTCTTTATTTCTGAGTCATTTTAATAAAAGAATTTCTTGAATACACAGTATATTCGCTTTTTTCACAAAGCAGTGCCTGATTTATTCTATATTAAAATCCCACTATCGTCACATCGGTCATCTGTATGTGTGAAGCTATCTTGGTACTTTGCAGTCTACTTATTCGCCTCAACGCGTTTCCGAGTGTTAACAGTTCATCAGAAGCCCAGTTAGGACCGTAATCTATATTGATAAATTGAGGGCCTGGACTAAAAGCCCCTGTTGTGACTCCCTCAACAACACCAAAAAAGCCTATGCCAGCTCAGGCAGTGCAGAGATATGCTGGCAGCATGGTGCATAAAGCAGGTAGGTCCTCCAAATTATTCTACAGTTCCTTTAGAAGGGTTTAGACATGGGATTATTCACCAGTACTCTCAGGGTGCAAAAACAGCTATAGCCTTGTATAATAGTGACCTAGCAGGCAGTAGATGGATTGCTATAGATTTATCAGAGCGTGTGATAGAGACAGACCAGTACATATTACAAAAGTACCTCTCTGGGATCAGAACTTGGTACTCAAGGCATTATCTGAGCTCCCCCCCCCCCCTTTTAGATGTCAGGAGGTCTCTAGTTGATTATGTTTTAAGGACTAAACCATGGAGGAAGATCCAGTCACTGTTTGTCTCCTTTCAGGGTCCTAGGAAATCCTAGGGGTATCAAAGGGCACTATAGCGAGATAGATTAGGAATGTCATTAGCTTAGTGTAATAATAGGCCCTGCCATGGCCTGATCGAACAAGTAAAACAAAGTCCAGCTCAAACGAACAGTTGCTTCTTTATTTCTTGAGAATTTCAAATACATGGCACATCAAAATTTTCACAAGAAAACAGTGGTTTCCTTGAGAAAATTTTGATGTCCGTGTACTTCAAATTCTCAAGAACTAAAGAAGCAACTGTTCGTTTGAGCTGGACTTTCCTGTTTTACTTTTCATTAGCTTAGCCTACTCCTCTAGTGGTAATTCAGTTCTGATAGGCATTAAAGCCCATTCTACTAGAGTACTCGCAACTTCCTGCGCTGAGACGGTGGAGGCGTCGATTGACCAGATATGTAAAGCAGTGACTTGGTCCTATCAATCTGCAGGGTGGGCCATAAGTATGGATACACCCTGGGTGGGCCATAAGTATGGATACACCCTGATAAAAAAAAGAGTAAAGTTGAATTCAAAATGGCAGCTTTGCAGATGGCAGCCCTGGGCTCACACTGCCTCAAATGTTTTGCCCCTCCCATGTACTAATATGCCAAAAACGGTAAGTTGATATCAGCAACCACTTCCATTTTATCAGGGTGCATCCATACTTATGGCCCACCCTGTGCTTTCTATAAGCACTATAGATTGGATCTATGCTCACCTGGTGACCTTTTCTTTTGGAAGAGGGGTTCTGGAGGCGCTGGTCTCTCCCTAATTTGCTTTCTCTGTAAAGCCCTTCTCTGGTGCTGTCATGGGGAAAGGAAAAGGCTAAGTTACTTACCAGTAATGGGATTTTCGAGAGCACATGACAAAATCCTTATACCAGTTTCGCCCAGCTTTGCCAAAATGTGCAGAGCAAGGATGTGACACTATAGCTCATCTAATTCATGGCAAGTTGTTTCTTATGCCAAAAATCTTACTGCAATTGGTGCCTGGAGTAAGATTAGGGTCAAGGGGTGTGCCTCTCAATGAATCAGCAGCATCTGACTCAAACAGTTTCTGACTCAGGGCTAGGTGTGTATCACACTAGCAAAGCAAATAAAAAATTCTTTAAAGTCCTTTTAGTATTGACAAAAATACATAGATTTAGCATAGCTGTATCTAACTAGCGACCTATAAAACTAACTTGTCACTTGGCTATTCTTGTGAACGCAACCCAGAAATTCCTGTTTTATTAAGCACTTCACCCAGAAAAATGTTTTGATAAAAAGCAATCAAAGTTAGCAAATCCGATTTACAGGTAAAGTTTCCAAAATGGGGTCACATCTGTTGGGGTTTCCTTGATACTAATATCTCAAGGGCCTTAACATGCAATTTGGCTCCAAAAGGCACTCTTTCCCTTGTGTCTTGCCATGTGCCCAAATGATAGTGGACAACTTTGTGAGAATGAAAACTTAGGGACTAAATGTACATTTTCATAGGAGAAAAAAAAATATAATTTTTTGCCACTTTGAATTAGTTTGCCTTAAGGCCGCTTTACCCGCTGCGATATCGTTAACGATATCGCGCGTACCCGCCCCCATCAGTTGTGCGACACGGGAAAATCTCTGCCTGTGCCGCACAACATCACTCAGACCCGTCACACTACTTACCTGCCTAGCGACGTCACTGTAACCGGCGAAAGGCCTCCTTTTTAAGGGGGTGGTTCATTCGGTGTCACAGCGACGTCACTAAGCGGCCGCCCAATAGAAGCGGAGGGGCGGAGATGAGCGGGACGAACATCCCGCCCACCTCCTTCCTTCCGCATTGCCGGCGGCCGCAGGTAAGGTGAGGTTCCTCGTTCCTGCAGTGTCGCACATCGTACCTGCAGCAGCAACGATAATTGGGAATAGGGGTCATGTCACCGATTAGCGATTTTGCACGTTTTTGTGACGATGCAAAATCGCTCATAGGTGTCACACTTAACGACATCGCTAAAGCGGCCGGATGTACGTCACAAATTCCTTGACCCCAACGAGATCGCTTGAGCGATGTCGTAGCGTGTAAAGCGGCCTTAAGAGTTCACAGACTTTCTTAGTTCTAGTTTGAATACTATAAGCAGTTTACATATTAAAATGATGCGATTTGTGTGGCTCCTCAAAGTCATTGGAGAACTGAATTAACCAAAAAAATAGGTTTCTGAACTTTTTTTTTGAAGAAAAAATGGTCTTGTCAGGTCTAATGATTTAACACATTTTATCGAATATATAACGCTCAGTGTATGTTCAGTATGTGTGTATGTCCGCACTTACAATCACGAAATTTTGCACAGACAGACGCCCCGTGTGACCCAGGGAACGTCATAGACTATGTTTTGACGGGAAATTTTAACCCTGCACTTTAGTTAGTCTCCAAAATCCTGCCTCCATTAAACTGAATGGAGGTGGGAGCTACAGGCTATTAACACTAGAACTACTGGACTCGTGACACCTATATAGAAATACATGGTGCAAAGTAGTCAAAATGACTACCTCAGTAGTTCTAGTGTTAATAGCAACTGTCAGTGGTTGCTATAGGAACAAAATAAACTGTTAGTATAAGAAGCTTATGTGTGAGGTAATAAGATGTCGGTGGGGAGACGGATAGAGAGAGACAGACAGAGAGAAGGAGACAAGGAAAGAGAGGACAGACAGCCCAGGCAAAGAGACAGATGGGGAAAGAGACTGCCTGGCTGTCTCTTTGCCCATCTTTCTTTTTGCCTGGCTGTCGCTTTCCAGGGCTGTCTCTTTGCCCTGGAAAGAGACAGATGGGGAAAGAGACATCCGGGTAAAGAGACAGATGGGGAAAGAGACAGCCCGGGAAAGAGAGAGACAGACACACACATAGAGACAGACAGACACAGAGATGGAGACAGACTGATACAAATACAGACAAAGAGATAGAAACAGACAGAGACATAGACACAGACAGACAAAGAAAGACACAGCGAGACAGACGATACAGAGACTGGGAGAGAGACAGTTACTATCCCGGGCAACGCCCGGGTACTACAGCTAGATATACAGTGCTGGCCAAAAGTATTGACACCCCTGCAATTCTGTCAGATAATACTCAGTTTCTTCTTGAAAATGATTGCAATCACAAATTCTTTGGTATTATTATCTTCATTTATTTTTCTTGCAATGAACAAACACAAAAGAGAATGAAACAAAAATCAAATCATTGATCATTTCACACAAAACTCCAAAAATGGTCCAGACAAAAGTATTGGCACCCTTAGCCTAATACTTGGTTGCACAACCTTTAGCCAAAATAACTGCGAACAACCGCTTCCGGTAACTATCAATGAGTTTCTTACAATGCTCTGCTAGAATTTTAGACCATTCTTCTTTGGCAAACTGCTCCAGGTCCCTGAGATTTGAAGGGTGCCTTCTCCAAACTGCCATTTTGAGATCTCTCCACAGGTGTTCTATGGGATTCAGGTCTGGACTCATTGCTGGCCACTTTAGTAGTCTCCAGTGCTTTCTGTCAAACCATTTTCTAGTGCTTTTTGAAGTGTGTTTTGGGTCAATGTCCTGCTGGAAGACCCATGACCTCTGAGGAAGACCCACCTTTCTCACACTGGGCCCTACATTATGCTGCAAAATTTGTTGGCAGTCTTCAGACTTCATAATGCCATGCACACTGTCAAGCAGTCCAGTGCCAGAGGCAGCAAAGCAACCCCAAAACATCAGGGAACCTCCGCCATGTTTGACTGTAGGGACTGTGTTCTTTTCTTTGCCTCTTTTTTTTTTTTTTCCCTGTAAACTCTATGTTGATGACTTTTCCCAAAAAGCTCTACTTTTGTCTCATCTGACCAGAGAACATTCTTCCAAAACGTTTTAGGCTTCCTCAGGTAAGTTTTGGCAAACTCCAGCCTGGCTTTTTTATGTCTCGGGGTAAGAAGTGGGGTTTTCCTGGGTATTTTACCATACAGTCCCTTTTCATTCGGATGCCGACTGATAGTACGGGTTGACACTGTTGTACCCTCGGACTGCAGGGCAGCTTGAACTTGTTTGGATGTTAGTCGAGGTTCTTTATCTACCATCCGCACAATCTTGCATCAGTCTCTCGTCAATTTTTCTTTTCCTTCCACATCTAGGGAGGTTAGCTACAGTGCCATGGGCTTTAAACTTCTTGACACTGCGCACCGTAGACACATTAACTTTCTGGTCTTTGGAGATGGACTTGTAGCCTTGAGATTGCTCATGCTTCCTCACATTTTGGATTCTCAAGTCCTCAGACAGTTCTTTGGTCTTCTTTCTTTTCTCCTTGCTCAATGTGGTACACATAAAGACACAGGACAGAGGTTGAGTCAACTTTAATCCATGTCAACTGGCTGAAAGTCTGATTTAGTTATTGCCAAGACCTGTTAGGTGCCACAGGTAAGTTACAGGTTCTGTTAATTACACAAATTAGAGAAGCATCACATGATTTTCCAAACAGTGCCAATACTTTTGTCCACCCCCTTTTTTATGTTTGGTGTGGAATTATATCCAATTTGGCTTTATGACAATTTTTTTTTTCTTTTTCATTGAAGACATTAAATGAAGGTAATAATACCAAAGAATTTGTGATTGCAATCATTTTCAAGAAGAAACTGAATATTATCTGACAGAATTGCAGGGGTGCCAATACTTTTGAACAGCACTGATTTTATATATAATATATATCTCATATTCTATATTATAGAACAGACATAGGCCTTAAGTGATGCTTGTGAAGTCTGCACCTTGAACTTATTTTAAACGAGTTGGCCTTTTGATCTTTAATAGAGTTGGGGGTATGATTGTGTACACATGTGTGATAGGTTCTTTTCCTCTACTTGTTAGTACAGCTTTCCTTAAAGACTGCTTTCCATAAAATGGCTGGCTGCTGGTAGAGAAGCATGTGGCTAAATCAGCAAATCATTCTCCTCCAATAAAAAAAAGCAAGTATTTACCCCTTCATAGTCTAAAATTAGCTGTATTTTACTGCTACTTATAGTAGTCTGATTTGCAGTACTGGATCGTGTTGTAGCTTCAGGGGAATTTTTTTTAAATAAATTGGTCAATGAGTGAAAGTGTTAGGGGAGTCCTTGTGGAGACATGAGGGTCAGTGGGTGTTCTCGTATGTTGTCTTCAGTTGTCTGGATGTTTTCAGAAAAACCGCACTGACCAGGGCTCCTCTCACTAAACATTCACACTCCTTCGTGGGCAGAACACTATTCAGACAATACAGGGTAAGGTAACCATACATTGGTAGGACTGTCCCATCCACAGACACACCACGGATTAGAATCTTCATGATTTCGGTGCATCCAGGGCCAACTATCCCTGCCAGCAGCACCTCACTTTTGACCAACACCCACTGAGACACAATAGCGGCAAGTTTAGGAAGCTGCCCGAGCACAGCAATATATGTAGCCAGGTGACAAAGTTGTCCCAACCGCTGCTCGTCAAATAAATTTATGGGCTTAGCATTGAGCAGGGAAGCAGTTCTCTGATTTTTTTCAGCTGTAACCATGGATCCTAGGCTGACATTCTATAGTATATAACTCTTGAAGCAGTTCTGTGATCCTCCAGCTGGAACCATAGATGCCAGGCTGAAGTTTTCTAGAATAAACAAAGTGAAGAAAATCTGTGAACCTGTAGCTGAAACTGTAGATACTACGTTAAAGTCCTGTATAATGTCAACTTGGTGACAGAAGCTAGGCCCATTTTATACCCCTCAGTTCTCATTTCAGGGTATTATGTCTTCGAGAATTGGTGGGAGATGGCTGTTCTCTCATTGGTCGCTAGTTCAATCCAACTGCACAATTTTCCTCTCAATTATATAGTTAAAGGAGCTGAAACAATACACATTTAACAGATAATAGAGCTCCCATCATTCTGATATGAGCCAATGGCTGACTTATCTTGATTTATCAAAGGAACCATACATCTGGCCCAATTGGGAGCTGTTCACCCCCAACACAAGTAGCCAGACTCTGAATCGTCACACTCACTAACAAAGATTTAGACAAATTTATGAACAATACTTTGTGTACATAGAAAAAATCTGAGATCTGTGAGTTGAGCTCATGAAAAATGGGAGCAAACCAAAAAATGTACCATTTGTATTTTTGTTCAGCGTATATGTAACCTTTAAAGACTAGTCTAAATGATATGTCAATTGTGAAAGACTGTATGTTGATAACTACCATGTTACATACATTATCAAATTTCTGAGGACATCCTCTATTATGATACACTTTTCTCATGTGATTGTGTTTACAGAATCAAACCAGACTCATAACGTTGGGGAAGAATTACCCATCCATTTTGTAGCTATCAATCTCCTGGCAAAAAAATATAAAGCTTCTCTAAGAAAGATTTGGGTATGATAACTCATTTTCTCCTCCAGTGGAACGAGAATTGATAAAGGATAGAAAGGTGCCTATACTTTGCCATAAGGAGAAAATAATTGGACAACCCCCAAACCATGCACCAGAAAAAGAGAATTTTGTTTACTTACCGTAAATTCTTTTTCTTATAGTTCCGACATGGGAGACCCAGACCATGGGTGTATAGCTTCTGCCTCCGGAGGACACACAAAGTACTACACTAAAAAGTGTAGCTCCTCCCTCCGAGCATATATACCCCCTGGATGACCAAATCTAGCCAGTTTAGTGCAAAAGCTGAAGGAGGACATCCACCCACAAGTAGAGATAGAGTAAAACCCGGAATAACCGGAACCTCTGTCTACAACAACAGCCGATGAAAACACACGGAACAAGAACTGCCAACAGGCAACAGGGAGGGTGCTGGGTCTCCCATGTCGGAACTATAAGAAAAAGAATTTACGGTAAGTAAACAAAATTCTCTTTTTCTTCATCGTTCCTTATGGGAGACTCAGACCATGGGACGTCTCAAAGCAGTCCATGGGTGGGAAATAAACAGAAAACTGAGAAGTAGGCAAAACCTAACTTCACAAATGGGCGACAGCCGCCTGAAGGATGCGTCTGCCCAAACTCGCATCTGCCGAAGCATGAGCATGCACTTGGTAGTGCTTCGAAAAGGTATGCAGACTAGTCCAAGTGGCAGCCTGACAGACCTGCTGAGCCGTAGCCTGGTGCCTGAAAGCCCAAGAGGCACCGACAGCTCTGGTCGAGTGCGCCTTAATCCCCGGCAGGGGAGGCACCTGAGAACATTGGTAGGCATCGGATATGGCCGACCTAATCCAACGAGCTAGGGTCGGTTTAGAAGCCGAGAGACCCTTGCGCTGACCTGTGGTCAGCACAAAAAGAGAGGTGCACCGCCTAAGAGCGGCGGTGCGTGACACATAGATCCGGAGCGCCCGCACCAAATCTAAAGTATGCAACGCTTTCTCAAAGCGATGCACAGGGGCCGGACAAAGGGAAGGCAATGAAATGTCCTGGTTAAGGTGGAAAGGAGACACCACCTTAGGGAGAAAGTCCGGAGTCGGACGGAGAACCACCTTGTCTTGGTGAAAAAACAAAAAGGGTGACTCCGAAGAGAGCGCAGCCAAATCAGAGACTCTCCTGAGAGAAGTTATGGCCACCAGAAAGACCACTTTCTGTGAAAGTCGAAACAAAGAAACCTCCCTAAGAGGCTCAAAGGGGGGTTTCTGTAAGGCCGTGAGGACCAGATTAAGGTCCCAGGGATCCAAAGGCTGCCGGTAAGGAGGAATGATGTGAGATGCGCCCTGCATGAAGGTGCGCACCTGGGCCAGTCGGGCGATACGCCGCTGGAACAACACTGACAGAGCCGAGACCTGTCCCTTGAGGGAATTGAGGGATAGTCCTAGCTGCAGACCGGACTGTAGAAAAGACAGGATGGTCGGCAAGGAAAACGGCCAAGGAGCATGGCCGGAAGAGCGACACCAGGACAGGAAAATTCTCCAAGTCCTGTGGTAAATCCTGGCCGAGGAAGACTTCCGAGCCCGAGTCATAGTGGAGATGACCTCGGAAGGAATGCCTGAAGCCGTCAGGATCCAGGACTCAAGAACCACGCCGTCAATCTGAGAGCCGCAGAATTCTGGCGGAAAAACGGACCTTGTGAGAGAAGGTCTGGGCGGTCCGGGAGATGCCACGGCACCTCTACGGACAGACGGAGCAGGTCTGGGTACCAAGCTCGCCTGGGCCAGTCTGGAGCAATGGTTATGACCCGACGGCCCTCCATTCTGATCTTGCGCAGGACTCTGGGCAAGAGAGCTAGAGGGGGAAACACGTAGGCCAGACGGAACTGGGACCAATCCTGAACCAGCGCGTCCGCTGCCAAGGCCTGAGGATCGTGGGAGCGAGCCACGTAAACCGGGACCTTGTTGTGCCGGGATGCCATTAGATCCACTTCCGGAGTGCCCCACTTGCGGCAGATTGACCGGAAGACTGCCGGATGCAGGGCCCACTCGCCGCTGTCCACGGTTTGATGGCTGAGATAATCTGCCTCCCAGTTTTCTACGCCTGGGATGTGGACTGCGGATATGGTGGACTTGGAGTCCTCCGTCCACTGAAGGATACGTTGAACTTCCAACATTGCTAGGCGGCTGCGAGTCCCGCCCTGGTGATTGATGTAGGCAACTGCTATCGCGTTGTCTGACTGGACTCGAATGTGCTTGCCCGCCAACAGGTGGTGAAAGGCTACGAGAGCTAGGAGCACAGCTCTGATTTCCAGCACATTGATCGAGAGGGCTGATTCGGACGGAGTCCAAGTGCCCTGTGCTCGGTGGTGGAGAAACACTGCTCCCCAGCCGGATAGACTGGCATCCGTGGTGAGAATCACCCAGGACGGGGCCAGAAAGGAGCGTCCCTGGGACAGAGAGAGGGGCCGAAGCCACCACTGAAGAGAGCTCCTGGTCTGTGGCGACAGAGCCACTAGCCTGTGCAAGGAAGAGGTCCGCTTGTCCCAACAGCGGAGAATGTCCAGCTGCAGAGGACGCAGATGGAACTGGGCAAAGGGAACCGCTTCCATTGACGCCACCATCTGACCCAGCACCTGCATGAGGTGCCTGATGGAATGACGGCGGGGCTTCAACAGAGAGCGCACCGCCAGATGAAGAGACTGCTGTTTGACTAAGGGCAGCTTCACAAGTGCCGGCAGAGTCTCGAATTGCATCCCTAGGTACGTACGTTTCTGGGTCGGGGTCAGAGTGGACTTGGGCAGATTGACAAGCCACCCGAATTGAACAAGCGTGGCGAGAGTGAGCGAGACACTCCGCTGACAGTCTGCACTGGATGAAGCCTTGACTAGAAGGTCGTCCAGGTAAGGAATCACTGCCAACCCCTGGAGGTGCAGAACCGCAACCACTGCTGCCATGACCTTGGTGAATACACGAGGGGCCGTGGCTAACCCGAAGGGGAGAGCCACGAATTGGAAATGTTCCTCTCCGATTGCAAAACGTAGCCAACGCTGGTGTGAAACTGCAATTGGCACATGCAGATAGGCATCTCTGATGTCGATGGATGCTAGAAAATCTCCTTGGGTCATTGAGGCAATGACCGATCGCAGAGATTCCATGCGAAAGTGTCGCACCTGAACATGCTTGTTGAGAAGCTTGAGATCCAGGATGGGCCGGAAGGAACCGTCCTTCTTGGGGACTAGGAAGAGGTTTGAGTAGAAACCGCTGAACCGTTCCCGGGCGGGAACCGGTACAATTACTCCGTTGGCCTGCAAGGATGCCACGGCCTGAGAGAAGGCGGCGGCTTTGGAGCAGGGGGGAGTGGACAGAAAAAATCTGTTTGGCGGGCTGGAAGAAAATTCTATCCTGTAGCCGTGGGAGATGATATCCCGCACCCACTGATCGGAGACGTGTTGAAACCACACGTCGCCAAAGTGGGAGAGCCTGCCACCGACCAAGGACGTTGCTGGCGCAGCCAGATAGTCAAGAGGAGGCTGCCTTAGTGGCAGCGGCTCCTCCGTTCTTCTGAGGACGCGGCTTCGTGCGCCAGTTGGGTTTTCGATCCTTGGCTGAGTTAGTGGACGAGGCTGAGGGCTTAGAGGATGACCAGTTAGAGGAACGAAAGGAACGAAACCTCGACTGGTTCCTGCCCTGGACAGGTTTCCTGGTTTTAGTTTGTGGCAAGGAAGTACTCTTCCCGCCAGTAGCTTCCTTAATAATTTCATCCAGTTGTTCACCGAACAGCCGGGACCAAGCAAAGGGGAGCCCAGCAAGGTACTTCTTGGAAGAAGCGTCTGCTTTCCACTCTCGAAGCCACAAGATCCTGCGGATCGCGAGGGAATTAGCGGAAGCCACCGCCGTGCGGTGAGAAGCCTCCAGAATGGCAGACATGGCATAGGATGAAAAAGCCGAAGCCTGGGAAGTTAAGGCAACCATTTCGGGCATAGAGTCCCTGGTGAGGGAATGTATCTCCGCCAGAGAAGCAGAGACGGCCTTAAGAGCCCAAACTGCTGCAAAAGACGGGGAGAACGAGGCCCCTGCCGCCTCATATACAGATTTGGCCAGAAGGTCTACCTGGCGGTCAGTGGGATCCTTAAGTGAGGTGCCATCGGCCACAGATACAACTGTCCGGGCTGAGATTCTAGACACCGGAGGATCTACCTTTGGTGAATGAGCCCACTCCTTGACCACCTCTGGTGGAAAGGGAAAACGGTCATCAGAACTACGCTTTGGGAAGCGTTTGTCAGGACAGGCCCTGGGCTTAGTCACAGTGGCCTGAAAACTGGAGTGGTTAAAAAACATACCCCTTGCTCTCTTAGGTGAGGTAAACTGGTGTTTTTCTACCAGAGAGGCTTGTTCCTCTGACACTGGTGGATTGAGGTCCAGTACGGAATTAATGGATCACTAACATCCGCATCACCTTCAGATAGATCAATGGGGTACATAGAGGTAGCGTCCGAGCCCACAGTAAAGGCATCCTCCTCGCCCTGCAATTCAGCTCGTGAATCAGAGCCGTGGGACGAGGAAGGAGAAGAGTCCCTGCGTCTCCGTTTAGGAGGACGGGGTCCGGGAACAGATGAAAAATCCTCTGTGAGCTCTGCAGAGCGAGTCGGAGCAGCAGAGGCGCCCTGAGAAGGGGGCTGATGCATGGTCAGCAGAGTCCGGGACAGCTGTCCCATGGAGTCGGCAAAGGACTGGGAGATAGCTTTAGAAAACGATGCTACCCAAGCCGGGGGTTCAGCCACCGGGGCTGGAGCAGCCGGAGGGACCCCTGGGGAGACTCCAGGCTGAGGCACCACCATGTTAGAGCAGGCATCACAATGTGGATATGTGCTCGGTTCAGGCAGTATGAGCTTACATGCAGTGCATATAGAGTAAAGCCTTGCAGCCTTGCTCCTAGTGAGAGACATGCTGCTGAGGTGGAGGTTCTGCAGTAAAGAACACACTCCTTCAGAATGACCCCCAGAGAGTGTACAAGAAAGTCCACAACCAGAGGTTGTGGCTTACCAGACCGTTTTGTGTGCCCTCCGGATTCCACAGCTTGGACCCCCAGACAGATGCAGAGCTGCAGCAGCCAGCGCCGATCAGTGTGTGAACGCTGATAAAATGGCGCCGGAGTGAGGAGGGGGGGCGGGGATTAGTCCAAGAACGGGAACCGGAGGGCCAAGGAGAAATACAGGGGAGGGAAACATCTCAGAGAGGAGTGTCCTCCCCTGAGCTGAACGGCCGGTGGGCGGCGCCGCACTGTCCCCCTGCATGACTGACATGCGGGGCAGTGAAAACGAAACTAGGCCGCAGCCGAAGCCGGGGCCTAAATTTTCCCATGCGGCCGACGAGCAGGCACCCTCGGCGCGGTTCTCAGGAGAAAACCAGAGAACCGGCCGGAAATCACAGCAAAGTGAAATAACACACTCTCCCCACAATAAATGTACAAGGGACCCCTCAATAACGTCTCAATACTGAGCTTATGAGACGCAGGGCCAGGTCCCTGAGGGGTGAGCGCTCCGTCCGGCAGGATCCTGAAAGGGCTGCGGATGGAGACCGGTCTCCTGCAAAGCAGTGAGAACCGTGATGGCTCCCACTTCAAGCCAGAGCCCGAGGGATGTTGAAGGAGCGCGGCATGTAAGGCTCCAGCCTTGTAAAATCAACCTTAACAGCACCGCCGACACAGTGGGGTGAGAAGGGACATGCCGGGAGTCCAGTTTGGACCCGCTTTTCTTCCAACTCTTTGAAATCAAAAATCAGATGAGAATGCATGTGTGTGTGACCTCCTGAACACAAAGCATTGAACTGGCTAGATTTGGTCATCCAGGGGGTGTATATGCTCGGAGGGAGGAGCTACACTTTTTAGTGTAGTACTTTGTGTGTCCTCCGGAGGCAGAAGCTATACACCCATGGTCTGGGTCTCCCATAAGGAACGATGAAGAAATCTGCGTTTTAAATGTGACACCGCAAACATTTCAAAAGGGTATTCAGTCCATTCGGTGCAATCTTAATGGGGCTAGGTAAGCTTGGTGAATAATGTATGAGTGAATCATTTTATTATTCACTGAAGGGAAGACTAAAGGGGGCTTTACACGCTAGGATATCGTTAATGTTTGGTCGTCGGGGTCAAGTTGTTAGTGACGCACATCCGGCGTCATTAACGATATCGCAGCGTGTGACACTGACCAGCGACCTCAAAAATGGTGAAAGTCGTTCACCATGGAGAGGTCGTCCTAAACTCAAAAAATCGGTAAGGGTTGTTTATCCAGGTGGTTCATCGCTCATGCGGCAGCACACATCGCTATGTGTGACACCGCAGGAGCGAGGAACGTCTCCTTACCTGCCGCCGGCCACAATGCGGAAGGAAGGAGGTGGGCGGGATGTTACGTCCTGCTCATCTCCGCCCCTCCGCTTTGATTGGCCGGCCGCTTAGTGACGTTGTGGTGACGTCGCTGTGATGCCGAACGTCCCTTCCCCTTGAAGGAGGGATTGTTTGGCAGTCACAGCGACGCCGCCGACCAGGCAAGTATGTGTGACGCTGCCGTAGCGATAATGTTCGCTACGGCAGCGATCACAAACAATCGAATGCACGACGGGGGCGGGTACTTACACGCTCGCTATTGCTACAAATTGCTAGCGCTATCGCTACCGTGTAAAGCCCCCTTTATCGTGGGAAAAAGCAGCTCCCGTTCGTCTTCACCTTCAGTGAAGTAGAACCAATACCTATTGACAGCATGTATGTACAGGGGGGGGTCATATGAGCCGTTGCTGGCTGTGTGACACAAGATTACCTGTCGATGGGAAGTTAGATATGGTCACCACATTTTATGAATGCAATTGTGATGAGAGAGTGGACCTTAATTGAAGATATCTAAAATATTGGAATCACATACATACTTAATTCTCAACTGATCGAAAAAGAGAATAGTATTTTCTGGTTATAAAAGTCACCAACTAAAAGGACGTTTTGACTGCTCCAAAATTGAGAGGATGGGTGAGATGCCAGGGATGTAAAATAAGAGTTCTACCATAGAGGCATGTCCACTAAAATATGACACTCATCTCTCGTCTTCAACTAACTGCACCAATTTGAGCATAACCAACATTTGGGAATATCCGGTCGATCAACCTCCAAAAATCTAGTAGACAACTAGTGTTTGCTGCTTCCGCCAAGTGGCTTTTTGAATTTGGCAGTTGAGAATCCTACATCCAACTGCTTAGCGCCTTTAGCTGGCCTGCTATGTAATAAGGAAAAAAAATCTGGCAAAGCTGTTCCCTCAAGCTTTTTGGATCTTTGAAGGGTATACAATTTAAGTTTGGGCGGAGAACTATCCCACACCAATAAAGACATTAGCGAGCTAAGTGCTGTGAAGAAGGATTTAGTAATAGGTACCACACTGTGTGGCAAAGTATTCCTAAAAATTGGCAAGATCTTAATTAGGTTTATACTATCAAACAATCTACAGTATAGCTCGGACCTTGAGAACCACATTAGACATATGTTGATGAACCATAAAACCCAATAGTTTGCTAGATTGATTTCCCAATTTAAAATAAGGGTATGTCTACATGCTGCATTCTTGATTGACAAAAAAAATGTACCCTCCGGCAGACTTTGACAACTGTAAACACTGCGTTTGACAAAAAAAAAAATGTATCCAAAGCGCATGCGTTTTGGATACATTTTGGATGCATTTTTGACAGTGTGGTCCCAGGCGATTCAGCTCTGCTAAATCCGTTCTGTAACAGCAGCACCGTAGAGCATCACTGCCCGCTGACAGACAGAAACAGAGCCCCGCGATGAGAATGAACTCGGATGAACTTCTGAGGTCAGTGTCAGCACACAGGCAGTAGTGCGTGGTCTGCAGCAGTGACATCAGAGCTTCACCCGACTTCATTGTCATCACGCTGCTCTGTCTGTGTGCTGTCATGAACTCTGGTGAACCTCTGAGGTCAGTACCAGGACACAGGCAGGGGTCCGCAGCAGTGACATCAGAGCTTCACCTGAGTTCACTGTCATTGTGCTGCTCTGTCTCTGTGTCGTGGCATGATTTGCAGTCACAGGTGAAGGACTCACCTGTGACCCCAAATCACCTGAGTCAGGGTACCGCTGATCGCGGCTCACTTTAGGCACTCGGGTGACTTGCTGTAACAGGTGGATGACTCCACCTGTGGCCGCGGGTAACCTGTGTGATGTCACCACTGATAGCACGACTCACATCAGTTGCTGCGTGGAGCTCACAGCGGTCGTGCTGTATGGCCGCTCGCTGTCAGCTTCCGATGTAACAGAGCTGTAAGCGTTGTGGGACCTCGTGTGCATTACGTCGGACCTGGAAGGGTGTTTGGGGGATTAATAAAGTGGTGAAAGAGGGTGAGGTTTTTTTTGTCTTTTATTCCAAATAAAGGATTTTTTTGGCTGTATATGTTTTATTTACTTTCACTTACAGATTAATCATGGCCGGTATCTCAGACGCCTGCCATGATTAACCTAGGACTTAGTGGCAGCTATGGGCTGCCATTAACTCCTTATTACCCCAATTGCCACCGCATCAGGGCAATTCGGGATGAGCCGGGTAGAGTCCCGGGACTGTCGCAACTAATGCATGCGGCAATTTCGGGCAGCTGTTGGATGATATTTTTAGGCGGGGGGGGCAGACTAAAAATGATAGGCCTCCCCAGTCTGAGAATACCAGCCCCCAGCAGTGTGGCTTTATCTTGGCTGGGTATCAATTTGGGTGGGGGGAGGGGGACCGCACGTCATTTTTTTTTTTAATTTATTTATTTTACTATACGATATAGACCCACCTGCCCGCCGGCGGCTGGGATTGGTTGTGGTGAGACAGCTGTCACTCAGCGTGGAGGCTTGTCTGACTGCAACCAATTATAGGCGCCAGTGGGTGAGGGAAGCAGTGAATATGAGATGACCTAATGAGCAACCGGCACTTACAGAAGCAGAAGCCGCGGGAGCAGCGTGACAGCCGCGTCGTGCAGTGCCAGTGATCGGTGAGTATGAAGGAGGTAGAGGGACCGACCGACCGAGAGAGAGAAAGACCTGAGTTTTTGTTGACAAGAACGCATTCAAAATGCAGTGCAAACGCACAGCTAAACATTTTAGTTGAAGAAGCAATGAAGAAGTGACATGCTGCTTTTTTTTAAGCAGCGATTTTGCCAAATATTTGACAAATAAAACGCTGCCTAAAAAAAGCAACGTGCGCTTGGAATTTTCTGATTTCTCGTAGACTTTGCTGGGGAACCAAAACGCATGCATTTCGTCAATGACACGGTAATTTAAAACGCAGCCAAAACGCAGGAAAAATCTATGTGCGCACATGGCCTAAGACTGACTAGTAGTGATTGGCAACCCCAGATTGTAAAATTCAGGATCCGACCTGGATACCTAGTATCCATGCACCGACCCTAAACACAGGGTTCTCAGGGAACTCCGTGTAACTATCTAGACTCTGCCACCCGGATAATAGATTAAAAAAAAAAATGGGTAATAAAGCAAGTGTTATACTTCCCGAGTCTCCCGCGTGGCTGTAACACTACTTCCGGGGCCATCATTATCCTCATACATATTCACTGCTTCCCCCGCCCACTAGCAAAACCAGCATCTCTGGTTGCAGTCAGACAGAACCCCCACCATGTGTGACAGTGTGCATGATTGCTTGAAAAAAAACACACCATGTCTGCGACTCTATAGTGGTGTAAAAATATATAAAAATCGGCATAGGGTCCCCCCCCCCCCCCATTGTGATAGCCAGCACAGATAACGCCTACTGCTACAGGCTGCAGCCCCAAGCTGTACGCTTATCTTGGGTTGAAAAAAATACCCTGGAGACAGGGGAAGATAGAAAGAGACAAACGCGGCGAGTTGATCCAATATTGATCCAGTCATATGACCAAAAATCATCCAATATGTTCCACCATTGGCAGCAGGAGCCCCGCAAGACTGGTAATTGCCTTTGGAGCTTATCTTGGGTTGGGAGACTAAGTAACGCTCCTGCTCTAATCCCCCTAGTCTTTTATACCACCATTTCAAAGCAAAATATTCGGGTCCCCATAGACTTATATGGGAATTGGCGTCCGGGCACATACTCAGGATTAATTCTGGTCCAGAACAGGGTTTTTGTTTTTTTTAAATCTGGTCAAACCCACAGATCCCAAATATTTGCAGATTTGCCCATCTACTGACAAGTAAAAAAAACAACTTGTGCGTATGTGCATAAAGGTTTTGAAACTGTAGCCACCTCATGTTATTTGCATCTTTGGGGTTAGATATACAGTATATGTATGTTCTGCCTCCCCTAAGTTAGACTATGTCCTCTCTGGAAGTCACTTTCTTTATATATGAAATTGTAGAGGACAAGTAACCTTTAAGATATGCCTTAAGTGTATCCAAAAATAAATTAATATCTGGGAAGTTTCATGTACAGCTACAAAACATTCCATCCAGGAATTCTATCAGTAAGGACTATGAGCGTTGGCCAAAAGTGATTAAGTTTCCAGGGAGGCCTATGTTCTATTCGGGCCATTAGGAGAGTACGTATTACTGGACTGTGGTTTAAAATCCCTCTGCTCCCGTGGTCTGCCTTCTCCATGTAACCTTAGCTTTCCACTTAACCCATTTGTGTATTAGCAAAGAGACTCGAAGAAGAAGTGGTGTGGAAAGTGTGCCAACCATTGTACCCAGGGTTTCTTCAACCGCCTGAATCTGTAGTGAGTTGTGTCTCCACCAAGCCTATTATATGTGGTTGGTACTTCTTAACCAGTGAAAATACATTCAAGCTAAAGCCTCTTATGTTCAAAGACATATCTCTTATTTGGGAAGCCATATGTCTGTAGAAAATCTAAAGAGAAAAACGAAAGTACCACTTCACAAAGCATTAAAAAATTACCATAAAGGATATAGCAGAGTCATTCTGGTTACTGTGATTGGAATAGGACAAAGTCTTCCACAAAAGTGACTCGTCCAATCTGAGTCCTTAAAGGAAGTAGGAGAGTGGAACACACTAGAGTCATGGCAGCAAGCAAGAAACCAACCAACCAATGAAGGGAATTTTGTTACTTACCGTAAATTCCTTTTCTTCTAGCTCCTATTGGGAGACCCAGACGATTGGGTGTATAGCACTGCCTCCGGAGGCCACACAAAGCAATTACACTAAAAAGTGTAAGGCCCCTCCCCTTCTGGCTATACACCCCCAGTGGGATCACTGGCTCACCAGTTTTAGTGCAAAAGCAAGAAGGAGGAAAGCCAATAACTGGTTTAAACAAATTCACTCCGAAGTAACATCGGAGAACTGAAAACCATTCAACATGAACAACATGTGTACCCGAAAAACAACCAAAAATCCCGAAGGACAACAGGGCGGGTGCTGGGTCTCCCAATAGGAGCTAGAAGAAAAGGAATTTACGGTAAGTAACAAAATTCCCTTCTTCTTCGGCGCTCCATTGGGAGACCCAGACGATTGGGACGTCCAAAAGCTGTCCCTGGGTGGGTAAAGAAATACCTCATGTTAGAGCTGCAAAGACAGCCCTCCCCTACGGGGAGGCAACTGCCGCCTGCAGGACTCTTCTACCTAGGCTGGCGTCCGCCGAAGCATAGGTATGCACCTGATAATGTTTGGTGAAAGTGTGCAGACTCGACCAGGTAGCTGCCTGGCACACCTGTTGAGCCGTAGCCTGGTGTCGTAATGCCCAGGACGCACCCACGGCTCTGGTAGAATGGGCCTTCAGCCCTGATGGAACCGGAAGCCCAGCAGAACGGTAGGCTTCAAGAATTGGTTCTTTGATCCATCGAGCCAGGGTGGCTTTGGAAGCCTGCGACCCTTTGCGCTTACCAGCGACAAGGACAAAGAGTGCATCCGAGCGGCGCAGGGGCGCCGTGCGGGAAATGTAGATTCTGAGTGCTCTCACCAGATCCAACAAATGTAAATCCTTTTCATACCGATGAACTGCATGCGGATAAAAGGAAGGCAAGGAGATATCCTGATTAAGATGAAAAGAGGATACCACCTTAGGGAGAAACTCCTGAATGGGGCGCAGCACTACCTTGTCCTGGTGGAACACCAGGAAAGGAGCTTTGGATGACAGCGCTGCTAGTTCGGACACTCTCCGAAGAGACGTGACCGCTACCAGAAAGGCCACTTTCTGTGAGAGTCGAGAAAGTGACACATCCCTCAGAGGCTCGAAGGGCGGCTTCTGGAGAGCAACAAGGACCTTGTTTAGATCCCACGGATCTAACGGCCGCCTGTACGGAGGTACGATATGACAAACCCCCTGCAGGAACGTGCGCACCTGAGAAAGTCGTGCTAGACGCTTCTGAAAAAACACGGATAGTGCCGAGACTTGCCCTTTAAGGGAGCCGAGCGACAAGCCCTTTTCCAACCCAGATTGCAGGAAGGAAAGAAAGACAGGTAACGCGAATGGCCAGGGAGATACTCCTTGTGCAGAGCACCAGGATAAGAAAATATTCCACGTCCTGTGGTAGATCTTAGCAGAAGTGGACTTCCTAGCCTGTCTCATGGTGGCCACGACCCCGTGGGATAATCCTGAAGACGCTAGGATCCAGGACTCAATGGCCACACAGTCAGGTTCAGGACCGCAGAATTCCGATGGAAAAACGGCCCTTGGGACAGTAAGTCTGGACGGTCTGGTAGTGCCCACGGTTGGCCGACCGTGAGATGCCACAGATCCGGGTACCACGACCTCCTCGGCCAGTCTGGGGCGACGAGTATGACGCGGCCGCAATCGGATCTGATCTTGCGTAACACTCTGGGCAAGAGTGCCATAGGTGGAAACACATAAGGGAGCCGGAACTGCGACCAATCTTGCACTAAGGCGTCTGCCGCCAGAGCTCTTTGATCGCGAGACCGCGCTATGAAGGTCGGGACCTTGTTGTTGTGCCGAGACGCCATTAGATCGACGTCCGGCACCCCCCAGCGGCGGCAGATTTCCTGAAACACGTCCGGGTGAAGGGACCATTCCCCTGCGTCCATGCCCTGGCGACTGAGGAAGTCTGCTTCCCAGTTTTCTACGCCCGGGATGTGAACTGCTGATATGGTGGATGCTCTTTCCTCTACCCACATCAGAATCCGCCTGACTTTCCGGAAGGCTTGCCGACTGCGTGTCCCTCCTTGGTGGTTGATGTATGCCACCGCTGTGGAGTTGTCCGACTGAATTCGGATCTGCTTTCCTTCCAGCCACTGCTGGAAGGCTAATAGGGCAAGATACACTGCCCTGATCTCCAGAACATTGATCTGAAGGGTGGACTCCTGCTGAGTCCACGTCCCTTGAGCCCTGTGGTGGAGAAAAACTGCTCCCCACCCTGACAGACTCGCGTCTGTCGTGACCACTGCCCAGGATGGGGGCAGGAATGATCTTCCCTGCGATAGTGAGGTGGGAAGAAGCCACCATAGCAGAGAATCCTTGGCCGTCTGAGAAAGGGAGACTTTCCTGTCTAGGGAAGTTGTCTTCCCGTCCCATTGGCGGAGAATGTCCCATTGAAGTGGACGCAGATGAAACTGCGCGAACGGGACTGCCTCCATTGCTGCCACCATCTTCCCTAGGAAGTGCATGAGGCGCCGTAAGGGGTGCGACTGACCCTGAAGGAGAGACTGCACCCCTGTCTGTAGAGACCGCTGCTTGTCCAGCGGAAGCTTCACTATCGCTGAGAGAGTATGAAACTCCATGCCAAGATACGTTAGTGATTGAGTCGGTGCCAGGTTTGACTTTGAAAAGTTGATGATCCACCCGAAAGTCTGGAGAGTCTCCAGCGCAACATTCAGGCTGTGTTGGCATGCCTCTTGAGAGGGTGCTTTGACAAGTAGATCGTCCAAGTAAGGGATCACCGAGTGTCCCTGAGAATGCAAGACTGCTACCACTGCCGCCATGACCTTGGTGAAAACCCGTGGGGCTGTTGCCAGACCAAATGGCAGAGCTACGAACTGGAGATGGTCGTCTCCTATCACGAAACGTAGAAAACGTTGGTGCTCCGTAGCAATCGGCACGTGGAGATAAGCATCTTTGATGTCTATTGATGCAAGGAAATCTCCTTGAGACATTGAGGCAATGACGGAGCGGAGGGATTCCATCCGGAACCGCCTGGCGTTCACATGCTTGTTGAGCAGCTTTAGGTCCAGAACAGGACGGAACGAGCCGTCCTTTTTTGGAACCACGAAGAGATTGGAGTAAAAACCTTGCCCTTGTTCCTGCAGAGGAACAGGGATCACCACTCCTTCTGCTTTTAGTGAGCACACCGCCTGCAGAAGGGCATCTGCTCGGTCGGGATGTGGGGAGGTTCTGAAGAACCGAGGCGGAGGACGAGAACTGAATTCTATCCTGTACCCGTGAGACAAAATGTCTGCTACCCACCGGTCTTTGACCTGTGGCAGCCAAATGTCGCAAAAGCGGGAGAGCCTGCCACCGACCGAGGATGCGGAGGGATGAGGCCGAAAGTCATGAGGCAGCCACCTTGGAAGCGGTTCCTCCGGTTGCTTTCTTGGGGCGTGAATGAGCCCGCCAGGAATCTGAGCTCCTTTGCTCCTTCTGAGTCCCTTTGGACGAGGAGAATTGGGTCTTGCTGGAGCCTCGAAAGGACCGAAACCTCGACTGCCACTTCCTCTGTTGAGGTTTGCTTGATCTGGGCTGGGGTAAGGAGGAGTCCTTACCCTTGGATTGCTTAATGATTTCAGCCAATTGTTCACCAAACAGTCTATCTACAGATAGTGGCAAGCTGGTTAAACATTTTTTGGAAGCAGAATCCGCTTTCCATTCCTTTAACCACAAGGCTCTGCGCAAGACAACAGAGTTGGCAGACGCAATTGAGGTACGGCTTGTAGAGTCCAGGACAGCGTTGATAGCGTAAGTCGCAAACGCAGACATTTGCGAGGTTAGGGACGCTACTCGCGGCACTGCAGGACATATGATAGAGTCCACCTGTGCCAGGCCAGCTGAAATAGCTTGGAGTGCCCACACGGCCGCGAATGCTGGAGCAAACGACGCGCCGATAGCTTCATAGACAGACTTTAACCAAAGGTCCATCTGTCTGTCATTGGCATCTTTAAGAGAAGCCCCATCTTCCACTGCAACTATGGATCTAGCTGCAAGCCTGGAGATTGGGGGGTCCACCTTTGGACACTGGGTCCAGCGTTTGACCACGTCAGGGGGAAAGGGATAACGTGTATCCTTAAGACGTTTGGAGAAACGCTTATCTGGGTAGGCATGGTGTTTCTGGACTGATTCCCTGAAGTCAGCGTGGTCCAGAAAAGTACTCAGTTTTGGCTTAGGATACCTGAAATGGAACTTCTCCTGCTGTGCAGCTGCCTCCTCTGCAGAAGGGGCAGGGGGAGAAATTTCCAATAGACTATTGATGGCCCCTATAAGGTCATTTACCATGGCGTCACCATCAGGAGTATCCAGATTAAGAGCGGTTTCAGGATTAGACTCCTGATCCCCCTCCTCTGTCTCATCATGTAGAGACTCTTCTCGCTGAGACCCTGAACCGCGTGATAACGTGGAGGGTCTCTCCCAGCGAGCACGCTTAGGCTGCCTGGGACTGTCATCTGAATCAGAGCCGTCAGGCTGAGATGCCTGGGACCCCCTTGAAGCACGGATTAACTCCAACTGAGGGGGACCGGGGAACATTGCCGCAGCAGTGTCCATGGACTGAGTAACTGGCCTGGCCTGCAAGGTCTCTAGGATTTTTGTCATAGTGACAGACATCCTGTCAGCAAAAACTGCAAACTCTGTCCCCGTCACCGGGACAGGGTTCACCGGCGACTCTGCCTGGGCTACTACCACCATAGACTCCGGCTGACGAAGTGGCACAGGGACCGAACATTGCACACAATGGGGGTCATTGGAACCTGCCGGTAGATCAGCCCCACAAGCGGCACAAGCAGCGCTCACAGCCTGTGTCTTGGCACCCTTGCGTTTTGCAGATGACATGTTGTCGTCTCCTCAGAGCAATTGGGGTATACAGCCAAGAAGCGACCTTACAGTGCAAAATATATATATATATGGTACAGAGAAAAAAGTACACAAATATCACACTGTGGCACTAGTGGGGCCAGCACTTAAGTGCTGCTTACCGCCCGCTTAACGCGGGTGTGTGGTCGCCAGAAATCCCTTGTCTGGGTCTCCCAGAGCCTGTGTCCGTTCTCCAGCCAGACTGCCTGTAGGAATGGCTGCCGGCGTCCTGTGGAGAGGGGCGGGCCCTGGGCGTGTGCAGACAAAGAGCGGGAAACCTGCGTCCCACTGTGCTCAGTGAGAGGGCTGGAGCATGTAAATAAGGCTCCAGCCCTCGGCGCTGATGAATCGAACAGCGTCTCTCCCTTGCCCTGATTGACAGGGCGGGGGCGGGAACGAAGCGGAGCTAGGCCGCAGAAGCCGGGGACTAAATTTATAAGCGACGCCGTCGTAAAAGCACGGTCGTCGCTAAGTCCCCGGCGCACTACAAGTCACAGCCGCGCCGCCGCTCTAGGGGCGGCCGGCGCGGCAGTCCCCAACACATAAAGTCACTCAGAAAAACTGTAGTGACTGTAACCCCAGCGCTCAGCGCTACTGTCCCCGGCGCACTAGCACACCCAGCAAGTCTGGAGTGTGCGCGGCCTGTACATACGGGGACACAGAGTACCTTAATGTCGCAGGGCCTTGTCCCTGAACGGTACCCAGCTCCGTATCCAGCAGGTTCCATGGGTCTGTGGATGGAGCCCGGCCTCAGGGCTTGGGGGCCGGTAAGATCCCACTTCCTCAGAGCCCCTCAGGGGGATGGGGAAGGAAAACAGCATGTGGGCTCCAGCCTCCGTACCCGCAATGGGTACCTCAACCTTACAAACACCGCCGACATAAAGTGGGGTGAGAAGGGAGCATGCTGGGGGCCCTAGTATGGGCCCTCTTTTCTTCCATCCGACATAGTCAGCAGCTGCTGCTGACTAAACAGTGAAGCTATGCGTGGATGTCTGACCTCCTTCGCACAAAGCAGAAAACTGGTGAGCCAGTGATCCCACTGGGGGTGTATAGCCAGAAGGGGAGGGGCCTTACACTTTTTAGTGTAATTGCTTTGTGTGGCCTCCGGAGGCAGTGCTATACACCCAATCGTCTGGGTCTCCCAATGGAGCGCCGAAGAAATCAAGTTAACTGTGGAAAGAGAAAGACATTGATACCTTGTAAAGTTTACAGTTTTGGGGATACCCACTCTAGATATAGTGGGGTGATGTGGGAAACCAGAGCGCTCCTGTTGTGAACTAAATCCAGCCCCCCCACTCTTCTCCATCGAGTTCACAAATTAAGGATCAGGACGTACTGTGGTTAAATAGATTAATGTTTCTGCCAGGTCCGACGTAGCCCACTGGTTCCCACGACGTTACTCGATTACCTAGATCAAACGCTATGGGGCCTCAGAATGATGCTCCATAGACTTTGAGCAGCAGCCACCACCGGCTGACGCTGCGCTCTGAGAGAACCAGGACACAGGTGAATGGTGACATTAGGACCATCATTTGGTAACCATTCTGACAACTCTTGACTAGCAGAAACTGCCATTTCATTTTATGATAGGACGGGCTTATTGTAATCTGTATTCTTACTGGTAGTAGCTAGTCAAAACCAAATACTGCATATAAATCATATGGTAATGTTATTCAGCCATTGTACCTTGAGCAACAGCTCCTCTCCCACATGGTAGGATAGTCCTCACAGGCCCCCTTTATAAAGTGTTTTCCCCCACATGGCTTCCTATATACAGTATGCGCCCACACACACACCAAAGAAGGGAATTTTGTTTACTTACCGTAAATTCCTTTTCTTCTAGCTCCTATTGGGAGACCCAGACAATTGGGTGTATAGCTTCTGCCTCTGGAGGCCACACAAAGCAATTACACTTTAAAAAGTGTAACCCCTCCCCTCTGCTATACACCCTCCCGTGCATCACGGGCCCCTCAGTTTTGGTGCCAAAGCAGGAAGGAGGAAACTTATAAATTGGTCTAAGGTAAATTCAATCCGAAGGATGTTCGGAGAACTGAACCATTAACCAAAAGAACAATTGAACATGAACAACATGTGTACACAAAAGAACAACAGCCCGAAGGGAACAGGGGCGGGTGCTGGGTCTCCCAATAGGAGCTAGAAGAAGAAGGGAATTTTGTTTACTTACCGTAAATTCCTTTTCTTCTAGCTCCAATGGGAGACCCAGACAATTGGGGTGTATAGCTTCTGCCTCCGGAGGCCACACAAAGTATTACACTTAAAAGTGTAAAGCCCCTCCTCTTCTGCCTATACACCCCCCGTGCATCACGGGCTCCTCAGTTTTGGTGCAAAAGCAAGAAGGAGTAAAAGTTATAAATTGGTTTAAAGTAAATTCAATCCGAAGGAATTTCGGAGAACTGAAACCATTCAACATGAACAACATGTGTACACAAAGAACAACAGCCCGAAGGGAACAGGGGTGGGTGCTGGGTCTCCCAATTGGAGCTAGAAGAAAAGGAATTTACGGTAAGTAAACAAAATTCCCTTCTTCTTTGTCGCTCCATTGGGAGACCCAGACAATTGGGACGTCCAAAAGCAGTCCCTGGGTGGGTAAATAATACCTCGTAATAGAGCCGTACCACGGCCTTTTCCTACAGGTGGGCAACCGCCGCCTGAAGGACTTGCCTACCTAGGCTGGCATCCGCCGAAGCATAGGTATGCCCCTGATAGTGTTTCGTGAAAGTGTGCAGGCTCGACCAGGTAGCCGCCTGACACACCTGCTGAGCCGTAGCCTGGTGCCGCAAAGCCCAGGACGCACCCACGGCTCTGGTAGAATGGGCTTTCAGCCCAGAGGGAACCGGAAGCCCAGAAGATCGATAAGCTTCGAGAATTGGTTCCTTGATCCACCGAGCCAGGGTTGATTTCGAAGCCTGTGACCCTTTACGCTGGCCAGCGACAAGGACAAAGAGTGCATCCGAATGGCGCAGGGGCGCCGTACGAGAAATGTAGAGTCTGAGTGCTCTCACCAGATCTAACAAGTGCAGATCCTTTTCACACTGGTGAACTGGATGAGGACAAAAAGAGGGTAAGGAGATATCCTGATTGAGATGAAAGGGGGATACCACCTTAGGTAGAAATTCCGGAACCGGACGCAGAACCACCTTGTCCTGGTGAAACACCAGGAAAGGGGCTTTGCATGACAGCGCTGCTAGCTCAGACACTCTCCGAAGTGATGTGACTGCTACTAGGAAAACCACTTTCTGTGAAAGGCGTGAAAGAGAAATATCCTTCATTGGCTCGAAAGGTGGTTTCTGAAGAGCCATCAGTACCCTGTTCAGATCCCAGGGTTCTAACGGCCGCTTGTAAGGAGGGACTATGTGACAAACCCCCTGCAGGAACGTGCGTACCTGTGGAAGTCTGGCCAGGCGCTTCTGAAAAAACACAGAGAGCGCTGAGACTTGTCCCTTAAGAGAGCCGAGCGACAACCCTTTTTCCAATCCTGATTGAAGGAAGGAAAGAAAAGTGGGCAAGGCAAATGGCCAGGGAGAAAAACCCTGATCAGAGCACCAAGATAGGAATATCCTCCACGTCCTGTGGTAGATCTTGGCGGACGTTGGTTTCCTAGCCTGTCTCATAGTGGCAATGACCTCTTGAGATAACCCTGAAGACGCTAAGATCCAGGACTCAATGGCCACACAGTCAGGTTGAAGGCCGCAGAATTCAGATGGAAAAACGGCCCTTGAGACAGCAAGTCTGGTCGGTCTGGTAGTGGCCACGGTTGACCCACCGTGAGATGCCACAGATCTGGGTACCACGACCTCCTTGGCCAGTCTGGAGCGACGAGGATGGCGCGGCGACAGTCGGACCTGATCTTGCGTAACACTCTGGGCAACAGTGCCAGAGGAGGAAACACATAAGGGAGCTGAAACTGCGACCAATCCTGAACTAAGGCGTCTGCCGCCAGAGCTCTGTGATCTTGAGACCGTGCCATGAATGTTGGGACCTTGTTGTTGTGCCGTGACGCCATTAGGTCGACGTCCGGCATCCCCCAGCGGCAACAGATCTCCTGAAACACGTCCGGGTGAAGGGACCATTCCCCTGCGTCCATGCCCTGGCGACTGAGAAAGTCTGCTTCCCAGTTTTCTACGCCCGGGATGTGAACTGCGGATATGGTGGAGGCCGTGGCTTCCACCCACATAAGAATCCGCCGGACTTCCTGGAAGGCTTGCCGACTGCGTGTTCCCCCTTGGTGGTTGATGTATGCCACCGCTGTGGAGTTGTCCGACTGAATTCGGATTTGCTGGCCTTCCAGCCACGGCTGGAACGCCTTTAGGGCAAGATACACTGCTCTTATCTCCAGAACATTGATCTGAAGGGAGGACTCTGTCGGAGTCTAGGTTCCCTGAGCCCTGTGGTGGAGAAAAACCGCTCCCCACCCTGACAGGCTCGCGTCCGTCGTGACCACAGCCCATGATGGGGGAAGAAAGGATTTCCCCCCCGACAGAGAAGTGGGGAGAAGCCACCACTGAAGGGAAGCCTTGGCTGCCCGTGAAAGGGAGACTTTCCTGTCGAGGGACGTCGACTTCCTGTCCCATTTTCGGAGAATGTCCCATTGAAGAGGACGCAGATGAAACTGCGCAAAAGGAACTGCCTCCATTGCTGCTACCATCTTCCCTAGGAAGTGCATGAGGCGCCTCAGAGGGTGCGACTGGCCTTGAAGGAGAGATCGCACCCCTGTCTGTAGTGAACGCTGTTTGTCCAGCGGAAGCTTCACTATCGCTGGCAGAGTATGAAACTCCATGCCAAGATATGTCAGAGATTGGGCCGGTGTCAGATTTGACTTTGGAAAATTGATGATCCACCCGAAACTCTGGAGAGTCTCCAGAGCAATGTTCAGGCTGTGTTGGCATGCCACTTGAGTGGGTGCCTTGACAAGCAGATCGTCTAAGTAAGGGATCACCGAGTGTCCCTGAGAGTGTAGGACTGCTACCACTGCTGCCATGACCTTGGTGAAGACCCGTGGGGCTGTCGCCAGGCCGAAAGGTAGTGCCACGAACTGAAGATGTTCGTCTCCTATGGCGAAACGCAGGAAGCGCTGATGCTCTGGTGCAATTGGTACGTGGAGATAAGCATCTTTGATGTCGATTGATGCTAGGAAATCTCCTTGGGACATTGAGGCGATGACGGAGCGGAGCGATTCCATCCAGAACCGCCTGGTTTTTACGTGTTTGTTGAGCAGTTTTAGGTCCAGAACAGGACGGAAGGATCCGTCCTTTTTCGGTACCACGAACAAGTTGGAGTAAAAACCGTGACCCTGTTGCTGAAGAGGCACAGGGATCACCACCCCTTCCGCCTTCAGAGTGCACACCGCCTGAAGAAGAGCATCGGCTCTCTCGGGGGGCGGGGATGTTCTGAAAAAACGAGTCGGAGGACGAGAGCTGAGCTCTATCCTGTAACCGTGGGATAGAATGTCTCTCACCCATCGGTCTTTTACCTGTGGCAGCCAGGCGTCGCAAAAGCGGGAAAGCCTGCCACCGACCGAGGATGCGGTGTGAGGAGGCCGACAGTCATGAGGAGGCCGCCTTGGGAGCGGTTCCTCCTGCAGTCTTTTTAGGACGTGACTTAGACCGCCATGCATCGGAGTTCCTCTGATCTTTTTGAGGCCTTTTGGACGAGGAGAACTGAGACCTTCCCGCGGGCCGAAAGGACCGAAACCTCGATTGTACCTTCCGTGGTTGAGGTCTGTTTGGTTTGGACTGGGGTAAGGAAGAGTCCTTTCCCTTGGATTGTTTAATGATTTCATCCAATCGTTCACCAAACAGGCGGTCGCCAGAAAATGGCAAACCGGTTAAGAACTTTTTGGAAGCGGAGTCTGCCTTCCATTCACGTAACCACATGGCCCTGCGGACTGCCACCGAATTGGCGGATGCTACCGCTGTACGGCTCGTAGAGTCCAGGACCGCATTAATGGCGTAGGACGCAAACGCCGACGCCTGAGAGGTTAAGGACACCACTTGCGGAGCAGATGTACATGTGACTGCATTAATCTGCGCATGACAAGCTGAGATAGCTTGGAGTGCCCATACGGCTGAGAATGCTGGAGCAAAAGACGCGCCGATAGCTTCATAGATGGATTTCAACCAGAGCTCCATCTGTCTGTCAGTGGCATCTTTGAGTGAAGCCCCATCTTCCACTGCAACTATGGATCTAGCCGCCAGTCTGGAGACAGGAGGATCCACCTTAGGACACTGAGCCCAGCCCTTGACAACGTCAGGGGGGAAGGGATAACGTGTATCCTTAAGGCGCTTGGAAAAACGCTTATCTGGACAAGCTCGGTGTTTCTGGACTGCCTCTCTGAAGTCAGAGTGATCCAGAAACATACTCAATGGACGCTTGGGAGACCTGAAACGGAATATCTCCTGCAGAGAAGCTGACTCCTCAATTGTAGGAGCTGGTGGAGAAATATCCAACACCTGATTGATGGTTGCTATAAGGTCATTCACTATGGCGTCACCATCAGGTGTATCCAGGTTAAGCGCGGTCTCAGGATCAGAATCCTGATCTGCTACCTCCTCTTCATCATCCAGAGAGTCTTCCTGCTGAGACCCTGAACAGTGTGATGAAGTCGAGGGAATTTCCCAGCGACCCCGCTTAGGCGGCCTGGGACTGCGGTCCATGTCAGAGACCTCACCCTGGGACCCATGGGTCACCCCAGGAGCACTCTGCAGCTCCAATTGAGGGGGGCCTGGGGTCAATGATTGAACAGTGCCCGGGGCCTGAGTCACCGGTCTGGACTGTAAGGCTTCTAGTATCCTAGCAGACCATTTATCCATAGTCTCAGACAGTTTGTCAGCAAACACTGCAAACTCCGTCCCTGTCACCTGGACAGTGGTAGCAGGTGGTTCCACCTGGGCCACCAGTAGCAGAGGCTCCGGCTGAGTAAGTGCCACAGGGGCCGAGCATTGCACACAATGAGGGTCCGTGGAACCTGCCGGTAGTATAGCCGCACATGAGGTACAGGTTGCAAAGTAAGCCTGTGCTTTGGCACCCTTGCTATTTGCAGACGACATGCTGTTGTCTCCTCTGAGTACAATCCAGGAGGGTATATAGCCAAAAATCAACAGTGCGACAGTACAGTGTAAATGTATAGCATATAAGCATATATATATATATGTACACTTCTGCACTCAGTGGGGCCAGCACCTCAGGTGCTGCTTACCGACCGCTCAAAGCGGTTGTGTGATCACCAGAATCCCTGCATGGGCCTCCCAGAGCCTGTTGTCTCTCCTCTCCAGCGTTAGAAGTGCTGACAGGAATGGCTGCAGGCGTTCTGTGGAGAGGAGGGGGCCGTGGGCGTGCCCTAGAAAGTGCGGGAATCTGGAGCCCCAGTGTGCTGTATGAGTGGGGAGGAGGATACAAAGTATGCTCCAACCCTCAGCGCTGACGTCCTGTGCAGCGTCCCGCCCTTCCCCTGACTGGCAGGCCTGGGGGCGGGAATATGCGATACTAGGCCGCAAAAGCCGGGGACTAAAGTAATAAGCGCGGTCGGCGCGGTAGTCCCCGGCGCACAAACACACCCAGCGGTGCTGAAGTGTATATGGCCACCAGCGCTCCATGCGCGGTTCCCACGGGGACACAGAGTACCTCACAGCGCGGCCGGCGCAGAAGTCCCCGGCGCACTAACACACCCAGCAGTGCTGCAGTGTGTGTGGCATCAGCGCTCTATGCGCGGTCCCCACGGGGACACAGAGTACCTCACAGTAGCAGGGCCTTGTCCCTGTCAATACTCGGCTCCTGTCAGCAGATTCCCCAGGGGCTGCGGAGGGAGCACGGTCTCATGTGCCTGGAGACCGATTAGGATCCCACTTCACCCAGAGCCCTTAAGGGATGGGGAAGGAAAACAGCATGTGGGCTCCAGCCTCTGTACCCGCAATGGGTACCTCAACCTTAACAACACCGCCGACAAGAGTGGGGTGAGAAGGGAGCATGCTGGGGGCCCTGTTATGGGCCCTCTTTTCTTCCATCCGACATAGTCAGCAGCTGCTGCTGACTAAGATGTGGAGCTATGCGTGGATGTCAGCCTCCTTCGCACAAAGCATAAAAACTGAGGAGCCCGTGATGCACGGGGGGTGTATAGGCAGAAGGGGAGGGGCTTTACACTTTTAAGTGTAATACTTTGTGTGGCCTCCGGAGGCAGAAGCTATACACCCCAATTGTCTGGGTCTCCCAATGGAGCGACAAAGAAAAGGAATTTACGGTAAGTAAACAAAATTCCCTTCTTCTTTGTCGCTCCATTGGGAGACCCAGACAATTGGGATGTCCAAAAGCAATCCCTGGGTGGGTAACAGAATACCTCGATAAAAAGAGCCGGAAACCGGCCCCCTCTTACAGGTGGGCAATTGCCGCCTGAAGGACTCGCCTACCTAGGCTAGCCTCTGCCGAAGCATAGGCATGCACCTGATAGTGTTTTGTGAAGGTGTGCAGACTCGACCAGGTAGCCGCCTGACACACCTGCTGAGCCGTAGCCTGGTGCCGCAAAGCCCAGGACGCGCCTACGGCCCTGGTAGAATGGGCTTTTAGCCCTGAAGGAATCTGAAGCCCCGATGAACGGTAGGCTTCAAGAATCGGTTCCTTGATCCACCTAGCCAAGGTTGACTTGGAAGCCTGAGACCCCTTACGCTGGCCAGCGACAAGGACAAAGAGCGCATCCGAACGGCGCAGGGGCGCCGTGCGAGAAATGTAGATTCTGAGTGCTCTCACGAGGTCTAACAAGTGCAAATCCTTTTCACATTGGTGAACTGGATGAGGGCAAAAAGAAGGCAAGGAGATATCCTGATTGAGATGAAAAGGGGATACCACCTTGGGGAGAAATTCCGGGACCGGACGCAGGACCACCTTATCCTGGTGAAAGACCAGGAAGGGGACTTTGCATGACAGCGCTGCTAGCTCAGACACTCTCCTAAGTGAAGTGACTGCCACTAGGAAGGCCACTTTCTGTGAAAGGCGAGATAGAGAGATCTCCCGCATCGGCTCGAAAGGTGGCTTCTGGAGAGCCGTCAGCACCTTGTTAAGATCCCAGGGTTCTAGCGGACGCTTGTAAGGTGGGACTATGTGGCAAACTCCCTGCAGGAACGTGCGGACCTGCGAGAGTCTGGCTAGACGCTTTTGAAAAAACACTGAAAGCGCCGACACTTGTCCCTTGAGAGAGGCGAGAGACAAACCCTTGTCCAATCCTGATTGAAGAAAGGAAAGAAAAGTGGGCAATGCAAACGGCCAGGGAGCAAAACCCCTATCCGAGCACCAGGCTAAGAAGATCTTCCAAGTCCTGTGGTAGATCTTGGCGGACGTTGATTTCCTGGCCTGTCTCATGGTGGCAATGACATCTTGAGATAACCCTGATGACGCTAGGAGCCAAGACTCAATGGCCACACAGTCAGGTTGAGGGCCGCAGAATTCAGATGGAAAAATGGCCCTTGAGACAGCAAGTCTGGTCGGTCTGGGAGTGCCCACGGTTGCCCCACCGTGAGGTGCCACAGATCCGGGTACCACGACCTCCTCGGCCAGTCTGGAGCGACGAGGATGGCGCGGCTGCAGTCGGACCTGATCTTGCGTAACACTCTGGGCAGTAGTGCCAGAGGGGGAAATACATAGGGTAGTCGAAACTGCGACCAGTCCTGAACTAACGCATCTGCCGCCAGCGCCCTGTGATCCTGAGACCGTGCCATGAATGCCGGGACTTTGTTGTTGTGCAGAGACGCCATTAGATCGACGTCCGGCGTTCCCCAGCGGCAACAGATCTCTTGAAACACGTCCGGGTGAAGAGACCATTCCCCTGCGTCCATGCCCTGGCGACTGAGAGTCTGCTTCCCAGTTTTCTACGCCCGGGATGTGAACTGCGGAGATGGTGGAGGCTGTGGCTTCCGCCCACAGCAGAATCCGCCGAACTTCTTGGAATGCTTGACGACTGCGTGTGCCGCCCTGGTGGTTGATGTATGCGACCGCCGTGGCGTTGTCTGATTGTATTCGGATCTGTCTGCCCTCCAGCCACCGCTGGAACGCCTGTAGGGCTAGATACACTGCCCTTATCTCCAGAACATTGATCTGCAGGGAGGACTCCGTCGGAGTCCAGGTTCCCTGAGCCCTGTGGTGGAGGAAGACCGCTCCCCACCCTGACAGGCTCGCGTCTGTCGTGACCACAGCCCAGGATGGGGGCAGGAAGGATTTTCCCTTCGACAAAGAAGTGGGAAGAAGCCACCACTGAAGGGAGGTTTTGGCTGCTCTTGACAGGGAAACGTTCCTGTCGAGGGACGTCGACCTCTTGTCCCATTTGCGGAGAATGTCCCATTGAAGTGGACGCAGATGAAACTGCGCAAAGGGAACTGCTTCCATTGCTGCCACCATCTTCCCTAGGAAGTGCATAAGGCGTCTCAAAGAGTGTGACTGACCCCGAAGAAGAGATTGGACCCCTGTCTGTAGTGAACGCTGTTTGTCCAGCGGAAGCTTCACTATCGCTGACAGAGTATGAAACTCCATCCCGAGGTAAGTCAGGGATTGGGTCGGTGTCAATTTTGACTTTGGGAAATTGATGATCCACCCGAACCTCTGGAGAGTCTCCAGGGCAATGGTCAGGCTGTGCTGGCAAGCCACCCAGGAGGGTGCCTTGACTAGGAGATCCTCTAAATAAGGGATCACCGAGTGGCCCTGAGAGTGTAGGACCGCCACCACTGTTGCCATGATCTTGGTGAAGACCCGTGGGGCTGTCGCCAAGCCGAAAGGCAGTGCCACGAACTGAAGGTGTTCGTCCCCAATGGCGAAACGCAAGAAGCGTTGATGTTCGGGTGCGATCAGCACATGGAGAGAAGCATCCTTGATGTCTATTGATGCTAGGAAGTCTCCTTGTGACATTGAGGCGATGACCGAGCGGAGAGATTCCATCCGAAACCTTCTGGTGCTGACATGCTTGTTGAGCAGTTTGAGGTCTAGAACGGGACGGAAAGATCCGTCCTTTTTTGACACCACGAACAAGTTGGAGTAGAAGCCGTGACCATGTTCCTGAGGGGGAACGGGAATCACCACTCCTTCTGCCTTCAGAGCATTCACCGCCTGAAAAAGTGCAGCGGCTCGCTCTGGGGGCGGAGATGTTGTGAAGAAACGAGTTGGAGGACGAGAGCTGAACTCTATCCTGTAACCGTGAGACAGAATGTCTCTCACCCATCGGTCTTGGACATGTGGCCACCAGGCGTCGCAAAAGCGGGAGAGCCTGCCACCGACCGAGGATGCGGTTTGGGGAGGCCGAGAGTCATGAAGAGGCCGCCTTGGTGGCGGTGCCTCCGGCGGTCTTTTTAGGCCGTGACTTAGACCGCCATGCAGAAGGGTTCCTCTGGCCCTTCTCCGACCTGTTTGACGTGGAGGAATGTGACTTGGCCGAGGGCCGAAAGGACTGAAACCTCGATTGAAACTTTCGCTGTTGAGGTTTGTTTTGTTTAGACTGGGGTAAGGACGAGTCCTTTCCCTTGGATTGTTTAATAATTTCGTCCAATTGTTCGCCAAACAAACGGTCGCCAGAAAATGGCAAACCGGTTAAGAATTTCTTGGAGGCAGAGTCTGCCTTCCATTCACGTAGCCACATGGCTCTGCGGACTGCCACCGAATTGGCGGATTCTACCGCTGAACGGCTCACCGAGTCCAGGACGGCGTTCATGGCGTAGGACGAAAAAGCCGACGCCTGAGAAGTCAGAGACACAACCTGCGGAGTAGCGGTGCGTGTGACCGCAGTAATCTCAGACAGACGAGCTGAGATAGCTTGGAGCGCCCACACTGCCGCGAATGCCGGAGCAAAAGATGCTCCTATGGCTTCATAGATGGATTTCATCATGAGCTCTATCTGCCTGTCAGTGGCATCCTTGAGCGATGAGCCATCTGCCACTGAAACCACAGATCTGGCCGCCAGCCTAGAGACTGGAGGATCCACTTTTGGACACTGAGCCCAACCCTTCACTACTTCCGGAGGGAAGGGATAACGTGTGTCATTAAGGCGCTTAGTAAAACGCTTGTCCGGGTATGCTCTGTGCTTCTGGACAGCATCCCTGAAATTAGAGTGATCGAAAAAGGCACTCCGTGTACGTTTGGGAAACCGAAACTGGTGTTTCTCCTGCTGTGAAGCCTCCTCCTCTACAGTTGGAGTTGGAGGAGAAATTTCTAGCACCTGGTTGATGGACGCTATAAGGTCATTTACTATGGCGTCCCCTTCAGGTGTATCTAGATTGAGAGCACCGTCAGGGTCTGAGCCCTGAGCTGCGCCTTCCTCTTCATCCTCTAGAGAGTCCTCATGCTGAGACCCTGAGCAGCGTGATGAAGTGGAGGAAGGTCCCCAGCGAGCCCGCTTCACCGGTCTGGGACTGCGGTCCGAGTCGGAGTCCTCACCGTGGGACCTATGTGTCACCTCAGGAGCAGATTGCTGCGCCAACTGAGGGGGACCTGGGGACGAAGAACGCACAGTGCCCTGCATCTGTGTTGTTGGTCTGGACTGCAAGGCTTCTAGTATCTTAGCAGACCATTTGTCCATAGACTGAGCCATGGACTGTGAAAGCGACTCAGACAGTTTGTCAGCCAAAACTGCAAACTCTGTCCCTGTCACCTGGACAGTGGGAACCGGTGTCTCTACCTGAGCCGGGGGTCCCACCAGTGCCTGAGGCTCCGGCTGAGTGAGTGTCACAGGGGCCGAGCATTGCAGACAATGAGGGTAGGTGGAACCTGCAGGTAGCATAGCCGCACATGAGGTACAGGTTGCAAAATAAGCCTGTGCCTTGGTACCCTTGCTCTTTGCGGACGACATGTTGTTGTCCTCCAAGAGATAAATAAGGGATCACCGTGATCACTGAGGGATATATATAGCCCCAAGTTAACAGTACAGCCGAACCAGCAAATGTATACACAAAAGAGATTATATATATATATATATATATATATATATATATACAGTTCGGCACTCTGGGGGGTCCAGCACCGGCAGACCGGTGTGGCTTACCAACCGCTCTGTGTGGCCACCAGATTCCCTGCCCCGGGTCTCCCTCAGCTGCAGCCAGAAGTTCTCCACCGCAGAATGTGCTGAAAAAATGGCTGACGGCGTTCTCAGAGGAGGAGGGAGGCGTGGGCGTAGTCACAAAAGTGCGGGAATCTGGTGCCCCAGCGTGAGTAGTGAGGGGGGCGGAGGACAGCTCAGTGTACTCCAGCCCTCACTGTCGGCGTCATACCGACCGTCCTGCCCTTTTCCCTCACTGGCAGGCCTGAGGGCGGGAGAATACTATACTAGGCCGCAAAAGCCAGGGACTAAAGTTAAAACCGCGGCCGGCCGGCAGTGCACGGTCGGCGCGGTAGTCCCGGACCCATACCCATGCCGCAGTCGCTGCAGCGTCTGGGCCCAAGGTGCTTTATGCGCCGTCCCAACGGGGACACAGAGTACCTGTGGATGCAGGGCCATGTCCCTGACGATACTCCGTCTCCTGTCCGGCAGATTCCCCCAGGGGCTGCGGAGGGAGACCGGTCCCAGTGTCTGGATGACCGGATAGGATCCCACTTCCCCAGAGCCCCTAAGGGATGGGGAAGGAAAGCGGCATGTGGCTCCAGCCTGTGTACCCGCAATGGGTACCTCAACCTTAACAACACCGCCGACCTGAGTGGGGTGAGAAGGGAGCATGCCGGGGGCCCCATAGGGGCCCTCTTGTCTTCCATCCGATAAAGTCAGCAGCTGCTGCTGACTAAAACGTGGAGCTTGCGTGAATGTGTGCCTCCTTCAACACAAAGCAAAAAACTGAGGGGCCCGTGATGCACGGGAGGGTGTATAGCAGAGGGGAGGGGTTACACTTTTTAAAGTGTAATTGCTTTGTGTGGCCTCCAGAGGCAGAAGCTATACACCCAATTGTCTGGGTCTCCCAATGGAGCGACAAAGAAGAAGGGAATTTTGTTACTTACCGTAAATTCCTTTTCTTCTAGCTCCTATTGGGAGACCCAGACGATTGGGTGTATAGCACTGCCTCCGGAGGCCACACAAAGCATTACACTAAAAAGTGTAAGGCCCCTCCCCTTCTGGCTATACACCCCCAGTGGGATCACTGGCTCACCAGTTTTAGTGCAAAAGCAAGAAGGAGGAAAGCCAATAACTGGTTTAAACAAATTCACTCCGAAGTAACGTCGGAGAACTGAAAACCGTTCAACATGAACAACATGTGTACCCGAAAAACAACCAGAAATCCCGAAGGACAACAGGGCGGGTGCTGGGTCTCCCAATAGGAGCTAGAAGAAAAGGAATTTACGGTAAGTAACAAAATTCCCTTCTTCTTCGGCGCTCCATTGGGAGACCCAGACGATTGGGACGTCCAAAAGCTGTCCCTGGGTGGGTAAAGAAATACCTCATGTTAGAGCTGCAAAGACAGCCCTCCCCTACGGGGAGGCAACTGCCGCCTGCAGGACTCTTCTACCTAGGCTGGCGTCCGCCGAAGCATAGGTATGCACCTGATAATGTTTGGTGAAAGTGTGCAGACTCGACCAGGTAGCTGCCTGGCACACCTGTTGAGCCGTAGCCTGGTGTCGTAATGCCCAGGACGCACCCACGGCTCTGGCAGAATGGGCCTTCAGCCCTGATGGAACCGGAAGCCCAGCAGAACGGTAGGCTTCAAGAATTGGTTCTTTGATCCATCGAGCCAGGGTGGCTTTTGAAGCCTGCGACCCTTTGCGCTTACCAGCGACAAGGACAAAGAGTGCATCCGAGCGGCGCAGGGGCGCCGTGCGGGAAATGTAGATTCTGAGTGCTCTCACCAGATCCAACAAATGTAGATCCTTTTCATACCGATGAACTGCATGCGGATAAAAGGAAGGCAAGGAGATATCCTCTTTTCACCTTAATCAGGATACCACCTTAGGGAGAAACTCCTGAATGGGGCGCAGCACTACCTTGTCCTGGTGGAACACCAGGAAAGGAGCTTTGGATGACAGCGCTGCTAGTTCAGACACTCTCCGAAGAGACGTGACCGCTACCAGAAATGCCACTTTCTGTGAGAGTCGAGAAAGTGACACATCCCTCAGGGGCTCGAAAGGCGGCTTCTGGAGAGCAACAAGGACCTTGTTTAGATCCCACGGATCTAACGGCCTCCTGTACGGGGTACGATATGACACACCCCCTGCAGGAACGTGCGCACCTTAGAAAGTCGCGCTAGACGCTTTTGAAAAAACACGGATAGTGCCGAGACGTGCCCTTTAAGAGAGCCGAGCGACAAGCCCTTTTCCAACCCAGATTGCAGGAAGGAAAGAAAGACAGGTAACGCGAATGGCCAGGGGGATACTCCTTGTGCAGAGCACCAGGATAAGAATATCTTCCACGTTCTGTGGTAGATCTTAGCAGACGTGGGCTTCCTAGCCTGTCTCATGGTGGCAACGACCCCTTGGGATAATCCTGAAGACGCTAGGATCCAGGACTCAATGGCCACACAGTCAGGTTCAGGGCCGCAGAATTCCGATGGAAAAACGGCCCTTGGGACAGTAAGTCTGGTCGGTCTGGTAGTGCCCACGGTTGGCCGACCGTGAGATGCCACAGATCCGGGTACCACGACCTCCTCGGCCAGCCTGGGGCGACGAGTATGACGCGGCCGCAATCGGATCTGATCTTGCGTAACACTCTGGGCAAGAGTGCCAGAGGTGGAAACACATAAGGGAGCCGGAACTGCGACCAATCTTGCACTAAGGCGTCTGCCGCTAGAGCTCTTTGATCGCGAGACCGCGCTATGAAGGTCGGGACCTTGTTGTTGTGCCGAGACGCCATTAGGTCGACGTCCGGCACCCCCCAGCGGCGGCAGATTTCCTGAAACACGTCCGGGTGAAGGGACCATTCCCCTGCGTCCATGCCCTGGCGACTGAGGAAGTCTGCTTCCCAGTTTTCTACGCCCGGGATGTGAACTGCGGATATGGTGGATGCTCTTTCCTCCACCCACATCAGAATCCGCCTGACTTCCTGGAAGGCTTGCCGACTGCGTGTCCCTCCTTGGTGGTTGATGTATGCCACCGCTGTGGAGTTGTCCGACTGAATTCGGATCTGCTTTCCTTCCAGCCACTGCTGGAAGGCTAATAGGGCAAGATACACTGCCCTGATTTCCAGAACATTGATCTGAAGGGTGGACTCCTGCTGAGTCCACGTCCCTTGAGCCCTGTGGTGGAGAAAAACTGCTCCCCACCCTGACAGACTCGCGTCTGTCGTGACCACTGCCCAGGATGGGGGCAGGAATGATCTTCCCTGTGATAATGAGGTGGGAAGAAGCCACCATTGCAGAGAGTCCTTGGTCATCTGAGAAAGGGAGACTGTCCTGTCTAGGGAAGTTGTCTTCCCGTCCCATTGGCGGAGAATGTCCCATTGAAGTGGGCGCAGATGAAACTGCGCGAACGGGACTGCCTCCATTGCTGCCACCATCTTCCCTAGGAAGTGCATGAGGCGCCTTAAGGGGTGCGACTGACCCTGAAGGAGAGACTGCACCCCTGTCTGTAGTGACCGCTGCTTGTCCAGCGGAAGCTTCACTATCGCTGAGAGAGTATGAAACTCCATGCCAAGATACGTTAGTGATTGAGTCGGTGCCAGGTTTGACTTTGAAAAGTTGATGATCCACCCGAAAGTCTGGAGAGTCTCCAGCGCAACATTCAGGCTGTGTTGGCATGCCTCTTGAGAGGGTGCTTTGACAAGTAGATCGTCTAAGTAAGGAATCACCGAATGTCCCTGAGAATGCAAGACTGCTACCACTGCCGCCATGACCTTGGTGAAAACCCGTGGGGCTGTCGCCAGACCAAATGGCAGAGCTACGAACTGGAGATGGTCGTCTCCTATCACGAAACGTAAAAAACGTTGGTGCTCTGTAGCAATCGGCACGTGGAGATAAGCATCTTTGATGTCTATTGATGCAAGGAAATCTCCTTGAGACATTGAGGCAATGACGGAGCGGAGGGATTCCATCCGGAACCGCCTGACGTTCACATGCTTGTTGAGCAGCTTTAGGTCCAGAACAGGACGGAACGAGCCGTCCTTTTTTGGAACCACGAAGAGATTGGAGTAAAAACCTTGTCCTTGTTCCTGCAGAGGAACAGGGATCACCACTCCTTCTGCTCTTAGTGAGCACACCGCCTGCAGAAGGGCATTTGCTCGGTCGGGATGTGGGGAGGTTCTGAAGAACCGAGGCGGAGGATGAGAACTGAATTCTATCCTGTACCCGTGAGACAAAATGTCTGCTACCCACCGGTCTTTGACCTGTGGCAGCCAAATGTCGCAAAAGCGGGAGAGCCTGCCACCGACCGAGGATGCGGAGGGGAGAGGCCGAAAGTCATGAGGCAGCCGCCTTGGAAGCGGTTCCTCCGGTTGCTTTCTTGGGGCGTGAATGAGCCCGCCAGGAATCTGAGCTCCTTTGCTCCTTCTGAGTCCCTTTGGACGAGGAGAAGTGGGTCTTGCTGGAGCCTCGAAAGGACCGAAACCTCGACTGCCACTTCCTCTGTTGAGGTTTGCTCGATCTGGGCTGGGGTAAGGAGGAGTCCTTACCCTTGGACTGTTTAATGATCTCAGCCAATTGCTCACCAAACAGTCTGTCTCCAGATAGTGGCAAGCTGGTTAAACATTTCTTGGAAGCAGAATCTGCTTTCCATTCCTTTAACCACAAGGCTCTGCGCAAAACCACAGAGTTGGCAGACGCCATTGAGGTACGGCTCGTAGAGTCCAGGACAGCGTTGATAGCGTAAGTCGCAAACGCAGACATTTGCGAGGTTAGGGACGCTACTCGCGGCACTGCTGGACGTATGATAGAGTCCACCTGTGCCAGGCCAGCTGAAATAGCTTGGAGTGCCCACACGGCCGCGAATGCTGGAGCAAACGACGCGCCGATAGCTTCATAGACAGACTTTAACCAAAGGTCCATCTGTCTGTCATTGGCATCTTTAAGTGAAGCCCCATCTTCCACTGCAACTATGGATCTAGCCGCAAGCCTGGAGATTGGGGGGTCCACCTTTGGACACTGGGTCCAGCGTTTGACCACGTCAGGGGGAAAGGGATAACGTGTAACCTTAAGACGTTTGGAGAAACGCTTATCTGGATAAGCATGATGTTTCTGGACTGATTCTCTGAAGTCAGAGTGGTCCAGAAAAGTACTCAATTTACGCTTAGGATACCGGAAATGGAACTTCTCCTGCTGTGCAGCTGCCTCCTCTGCTGAAGGGGCTGGGGGAGAAATATCCAACAGTCTATTGATGGCCGCTATAAGGTCATTTACCATAGCGTCACCATCAGGGGTATCTAGATTGAGAGCGGTGTCAGGATTAGATTCCTGATCACCCACCTCTGTCTCCTCATACAGAGCCTCGTCTCGCTGAGACCCTGACCAGTGTGATGACGGCGAGGGTCTTTCCCAGCGAGCTCGCTTAGGCTGCCTGGGACTGTCATCCGAGTCAGAGTCTTCAGCCTGTGATGCCTGGGACCCCCTTGAAGTACGGATTAGTTCCAACTGAGGGGGACCGGGGAGCATAGACACAGCAGTGTCCATGGTCTGAGAAACTGGCCTGGACTGCAAGGTTTCCAGGATTTTTGTCATAGTCACAGACATCTTATCAGCAAAAACTGCAAATTCTGTCCCCGTCACCGGGGCAGGGTTCACAGGCGTCTCTGCCTGGGCCACTACTACCATAGACTCTGGCTGCCGAAGTGGCACAGGGATTGAACATTGCACACAATGGGGGTCATTGGAACCTGCCGGTAGATTAGCCCCACATGCGGCACAAGCAGTGCATACCGCCTGTGCCTTGGCACCCTTGCGTTTTGCGGATGACATGTTGTTGTCTCCTCAGAGCAATGTAGGGTATAAGCCAAGAAGCGACTGTACAGTGCAATATAAATATATATGGTACAGGGAAAAAATGCACCAAATAACACTGTGGCACTAGTGGGGCCAGCACTTATGTGCAGCTTACCGCCCGCATAAACGCGGGTGTGTGGTCGCCAGAGTCCCTTGTCTGAGTCCCCCAGAGCCTGTGTCCGTTCTCCAGCCAGACTGCATGCAGGAATGGCTGCCGGCGTCCTGTGGAGAGGGGCGGGCCCTGGGCGTGTTGAGACCAAGAGCGGGAAACTTGCGTCCCACTGTGCCCAGTGAGAGGGCTGGAGTATGTAAATAAGACTCCAGCCCTCGGCGCTGGCTATAGAACAGCGTCTCTCCCTTTCCCTGATTGACAGGGTGGGGGCGGGAACGAAGCAGAGCTAGGCCGCAAAAGCCGGGGACTAGATTTATGAGCGCTGCCGCCGTAAAAGCGCGGGCAGCGCGAGTCCCCGGCGCACTACAAGTCCCAGCGGCGCCGCCGCTCCCGGAGCGGCCGGCGCGGTAGTTCCCAAGACATAAAATCACTCAGCTAAGCTGCAGTGACTCTAACCCGAGTGCGCAGCGCTAGTGCCCCCGGCGCACTAGCACACCCAGCAAGCCTGGAGTGTGCGTGGCCTGTCTGTGCGGGGACACAGAGTACCTGAACGTTGCAGGGCCTTGTCCCTGACTGTACTCAGCTCCTCCAGCAGGGTCTCTGGGTCTGTGGATGGAGCTCGGCCTCAGGGTTTGGGGGCCGGTAAGATCCCACTTCCACAGAGCCCCTCAGGGGGATGGGGAAGGAAAGCAGCATGTGGGCTCCAGCCTCCGTACCCGCAATGGGTACCTCAACCTTAACAAACACCCGACAGAAGTGGGGTGAGAAGGGAGCATGCTGGGGGCCCTATATGGGCTCTCTTTTCTTCCATCCGATATAGTCAGCAGCTGCTGCTGACTAAACAGTGGAGCTATGCGTGGATGTCTGACCTCCTTCGCACAAAGCAGAAAACTGGTGAGCCAGTGATCCCACTGGGGGTGTATAGCCAGAAGGGGAGGGGCCTTACACTTTTTAGTGTAATGCTTTGTGTGGCCTCCGGAGGCAGTGCTATACACCCAATCGTCTGGGTCTCCCAATGGAGCGCCGAAGAAAAAACCTTGCTTCCGCTTCCCGCAGTGCTCTACTTCCATCTTTGCTTGTGAACAGATTCGATGTAGTGACGTCAGGGTCTCCTGTCTCAGTTGCACATGGTGAATGGTGAAAGAAAGCTGGCAGCCCCCTCCTCCACCATTATACTCACTGCTATCTGCATCTTCAGAATAAATTAGGGCACCAGGCGAGGGAAAGTGGCTGCATGGTGAGGTCCATAGGACACCATTTCAGCCCATTATCTGTCTCAGTCTGCAGGCCAGCCAGGACCAGAGGTGGCCCAAAGGCCATAACTTGCCCAAGTCTCAATTCGTGTATAATCATACAAACACATTTACCTTTCCAATAATTTTGGTTTTTTTTTTTTTTTTAGAAATGGCAAACAATGCATATTTTAAAACAAATGAGAGGTTTGTGTTCCGCAAATGAAGAAAAAAAATAAAAATTTAGGACAGTGATTCGTCCCATAAACATACAACTTGATGACATTGAACCCAATACCAAGAACTCAAATCTATAAAAGAAATCATTTTCTTAAAAGAAGAGATAGTGACCCAAAAATTAAACTTTATTTTTTACAAAACGGTTTCCAGGGAATTAGAATGCAATGCTAGTATTTGCAGAATCGAGAAACTTGTGGCAATTTAAGTAAATATAAATATTTCAAAAGCCTCTTAAATGCAAAATAGTTTTCAAAGTAAAATGTAACATCACACATTCCCCTAAACCAGCAAGCCGGACAATGAAGCAATTCATAATCTTGCCCGATTGTTAGTAAAGCTATACCTTTAACCACATCCATTCCATTTCCAGATATTGGAATGACATCTGTTAAAGCCTTTTTTATTCCGAATTAATATTACACAAGGGGCTTCAACAGAAGCAGTATTTAGAGACAGAACCAAGTTCTACATAGCTTTAATAATCATCTCCTCTGCTCACAACTTCCTTGCAGGTTGGGCGCAATAATATGGTGTGCTCAAATTGTGCTGTGTAGGAGCCTTTGATGTCACAGAGAGGTGGGTAGGGGTCTACTATACCCAAGTCACACAGGTTCTTTAGTGCCATTAGGTATTTACTCTCTCCCAGGCGATCTAGCCATCTGCGGCAAAAAGCAAGAGTGCCAAAATTCTCATTGACGACGTTCAGCAAGTGTTTTGCTCGCGGAAGCCTGGAAATTAGAAACAAAAAGCAACATGATAATGTATTCACACGAGGTAATAACCGTGACCCTGCACTTCAAGCTTTCACATTTTACGCTACACACAAGAAGCTTCACCCATCAGATCAAGCCACCAAGTAACATAAGTTGGTCAGGGGTTTTTTAATAACCAATGTAGTGGATTTCAGTAATCAGATTTTACCTAATTGGCACATGTCCAACATCAAAGTTCTTCATGTAGTGCGAACACTCCATGTCATCGTGAACGACTCCTTTTCCAGTACTACCGAATGTTTCTATTGCATAGACCTCACCTTCCTGAAAAACAAAACAACACTAGAAATACTGGCAGACAGCTCAGGCTCTTTTGCACAACATCCAGTAATATAAAAGATGATTAACCCCTTCACGACCATGGACGGATATATCCGTCATGGAGCGTGTCCCCTTAAGCCCCGCCCCCTGCCGCGGGCAGGCGGCGGCAGTCGGCACACATATCAGCTGTTTTCAACAGCTGACATGTGTGCCTGCATGTTGCGAGTGGAATCGCTTCCACTCGCAACATTTAACCCCTTAAATCTCACTGCCAAAGTCTGCCAGCATAATCTATATGCGCGCGGCCATGTTTTTTACTTCCCGTTGCCCCCACCGGAAGTCACGTGCGTGATCAGGTGACTTTCGGTGGTTGCCATCGTAGCACAGGGTCATGTGATGACGCCTGCAGCTATGAAGTTTCACTTTCGTTTTCCTTCAGCCGCGAGCAGAGAGAAACAGAAAGTGACTGAATCTGCTGTTTACAGCTGTATAGCTGTGATAAGCAGATAGATAAGAGCGATCGGATTGCTGATCACTATAGCCCCCCCTAGGGGGACTAAAAAAAATTAAAAAAAAAAGTAAAAAAAAAGTTTTAAAAAATAAAAAAAAAAAACCTAAAAAGTTCAAATCACCCCCCTTTCCCCCCATTGAAAATTAAAGGGTTAAAATAAATATATACACATATTTGGTATCACCGCGTTCAGAAATGCCCGATCAAAATATAAAATCAATTAATTTGATTGGTAAACGGCGTAGTGGCAAAAAAATTCCAAACGCCAAAATTACGTTTTTTTTTTGGTCGCCGCAAGTTTTACACAAAATGCAATAACAGGCGATCAAAATGTAGCATCTGCGCAAAAATGGTACCATTAGAAACAACAGCTCGAGACGCAAAAAATAAGCAGTCACTGAGCCATAGATCCCAAAAAACGAGAACGCTACTTGTTTGGAAAATGGCGCAAAACGTGCGCCACTTATTGGACAAGCTTGTGAATTTTTTAACCCCTTAGATACATGTAAACCTATACATGTTTGGTGTCTATAAACTCGCACCGACCTCAGGCATCATACCCACACATCAGTTTTACCATATAGTGAACACCGTGAATAAAACATCCCAAAAACTATTGTGCCATCACACTTTTTTTTGCAGTTTTTCCACACTTGGATTTTGTTTTGCTGTTTTCCAGTATACCATATGGTAAAACTTATGGTTTCATTTAAAAGTACAACTTGTCCCGCAAACAAGCCCTCATATGGCAAGATTGACGGAAAAATAAAAAAGTTACGGCTCTCGGAAGAAGGGGAGCAAAAAACAAAACCGCAAAAACGGAAAGTGCCCCGGGGCTGAAGGGGTTAAAGAGGACCAACCACCAGGATTTTGCAATGTGAACTAAAGGCAGTGTCATACAGGCACTAAGATGCTGAATCCAGGCATACCTGTTGTAGAAAGATCTGATGTTTGGTTGCAGAAATATCTTTAAATCAAAGTTGAAGAAATGCACTGTACTTTTGATTGATGGGTGCAAAAGGGGCGGGCCGATGTGGGGCAGGTCGTCGCTGTAAAAGTACTCCTCCTGTGTCCTACAGGACAGCATGGCACAAACGCTGCCGCCAAGAGCAATGTTGGCGCCGCGAGATATTGAAAGAAAAGGGGGCACCCCTTTTCTTTATTTCAATATCGCGCTCCGCTGCCATTGCTGTTGGCGGCAGCGCCTGTGCACTGATGCAGTAATTATGTCTTCATTAAAATTGTGCCAGAATCCACGCATGCACAAACTGCGATCTGTGGAGCCATTTTATTGAAGACCCTGCGGTGAATACTGTGAGGGGCATCGGTGCGTGTGCAGATTTATTTTTTTTTTAAATTTGTGCATGCACCCCTGCCGCTCATAGTGTCCGCCGCAGTGTCTTCAATAAAATGGCGCAGGAAATCAAGTTTTGCCATTTTAATAAAGATAGAATTACTATATCAACGTGCAGGCACCACCAACAGCAATGGCAGCGTGATACTCAAAGAAAAGGGGGCACGTCATAGATGACGCTGAAGGAGGGCTTTACTGCAAGGACCTGACACACAAACTCCCTCTCCTGTTGCACCCGGCAATTAAAGTACAATGCATTTCTGCAACTTTGATTAAAGATATTTCTGCAACCAAACATCCGATCTTTCTACAACAGGTATGCTTGGATTCAGCATCTTAGTGCCAGTATGGCACTGCCTTTAGTTCATATTGCAAAATCCTGGTGGTTGGTTCTCTTTAAAGAGGAAAAAAAAAAAAAAACTTTTTGCAAAGCAGAATTATGTTTAATTGATGTTCTAAAGGTTTCGCTTATCACAAGTGACTACTTGCATACAACTTCAATGCAAGTCAAATCCAACTGACTTGTGTTTAGATTATCTGCAAACTAGTCAATTTTTACAGCAGAATTAAAGATTGAAAATAGTTGCAGACAAGTTGCACAACGTTTCTGTTTGCCAAGCAGCCCAAGCCTAAGTGCTCATTCACATTTCAGGCTTTCACATATGATTGCTATCTGTGAAAAACATGGATGGCAATCTGTGTGTAATAATTCAGGGGGCTGTTCACGTGATTTTTTTTGTGCCTGTGCAAAGTTACGGGGGCTATGTCCAATATTGGTCTACGTGTCAAACCAAACTTGACAATGAGTCTATGGCAGACCTGGGCAAGGGGCGGCCCGCGGGCCACATCTGGCTTGCCTACTCTAACTGTTGACAAATATTTGGGGTGTAGTGGTGTGGTATATGGGAATGTAGTTTTACAGGTGTAGTATATGGAGGGGGTGTAGTATATAGTGGTGTAGTATAATAGGGGTGTAGTGGTGTAGTAGAATACAGGTGTAGTATATAGGGGTGTAGTATAATACAAGTGAGGTATATAGTGATGTAGTGGTGCAGTTTATTACAGGTGTAGTATATAGTGATGTATATTACAGGTGTATATAGGGGTGTAGTGATGTAGTATATAGTGGTATGGTATATAGAGGTGTAGTTTATTACAGGTGTAGTGTATAGGGATGTAGTGATGTATATTACAGGTGTAGTATGTGGCGGGTGTAGTGATGTAGTATATGGGGATTGTGTGTATATATATTATATACACACAGTATGAGATATATATACCTGGTCTATGGGTTGCTCACTGATAAGACAGTGGAGGAACTTTTTTTTTTTTTTTTTTTTTGTCCTTGGTGAAAAAGCTGATCAAACTGACACCACCAATGAAACTGTGTTTTTCCTTATTCGTCAAAAAAAATGATGTCTGATTCAGCCAATTTTAAGTCCTTGTAAGAGTCTGAAATGCAAAAGTCACTACGGAGTACAGGTCAAGCCCACCAGTATGTACCTCCATTCGCGTTGCTTCCCCACCTTTCACAATGGGCACAGTTTTTCCACCATGTATTCTATAGGGTCCAATAGAATGACCATTCAAATTCCGTATGGGTTTCACTGAAATTACATGGATAAAAATATATGGAAATAAAAGCCACATGAATTTTTATAGTGGACAGACATTAAACTAAGATGGTATTACACAATTTTTATATTTTTTGCACTAAAGGATACAGTAGATCATAAGCTAGTTCCATGCGTTCAGGCAGAAAGGAGGAAAAAAAAGTTTTCTACTACACAATTTCTAATGTAAAAGGGACAGTGCCCTCATTCTCTGCTCAATATTGCTGCAGAACGTAAACGTAACGATTCATTGGTCACTGAAAGTGAGATATTACAGAGGTCCTTATGTAAAATGTGACTGCAGTGCACAGGTTCTGTATAAGAGCACGAGAGAATCATACATTGGGAAATGCCTTCATCAGGACCCCTGACATAGATCTAAGCAAAAAAGATTAAAAATAAGTCTACCAGTCAGAGAAATGTGCTGCTATTAAAGCGCACCGATCACCAGGATTTTCCTTTATAACCTCAAGTCAGTGCTACACTGGCACTATCAGGATGATTCTCTACATACAGTACCTGTAGTGGTCAGCTCCGATGTATAGGTTTTGAAACATGTATAGCTTTTTCAATGACAGCAGCTGCCGGTCATCTAATAGCTGGGGTGGGTATTCATAGTGATTCCCGCCCCCCTGCCCGTTTCCACCCCGTTATTTATGCTAATTAGATTATAAAATCATTTTACTGTGGCAAGAATGACCTGTGCTGATGTCATACCCATGTGACCAGAAGGGGCAAGGCCTCAGCCAACATAGCTGATACCAGGTAGCAACATTATTTTTCTGTGGGCTGAGGTTCCGCCCCTTCTGGTCACATGGGTATGACATCAGCACAGGTCCTTCTAGTCAGATAGTAAAACGATTTTATAATAGAATTAGCATAAATAACAGGAGGACGACACACAGGCAGGGGGGCGGGAATCACTATGAATATCCACTCCAGATATCAGCTGATCGGCAGCTGCTGTCATTCAAAAGGCTGCTCATTTTACAAACCCTATACATCCTAGCTGACAACTAAAGGTATGTATAGAATAAGCATGATCGTGCCAGTATAGCACTGGCTTTAGTTTATATAGGAAAATCCTGGTGAATGGTGCGCTTTAAACTATTGTCTCCTGCCATTACGCACATTTACATAGCAGATACCCGCTGTATAACAACCACTCACCTTGATAAGTCTTGCCATCGATATCAACTTCATATGACTCCATAACTTCTTGGACTGCTTCACCAACATCACATAAACGCACATCAATACCAGAACACTAGAGACAAATACCAATAGGTTAGACTTAGCACTTTGGTAAGCTAGATTCAATTGTATCAAACAAGACATTGAAAAATGTGTGCCTCTGTCATTAAATGCCCGAGAAGCAATCTTCCAGCAATGCAGATACAATGCAGATGACTGGGCTCTACTTTCCTTTTCAGCTGCAAAATCTAATCACATTACAGATACTTGGGTACGTTATCATCCAGTAGTTTATTCCTTTATGGATGTAATAAAGGAATAAAAAAAGAGAATTTTGTTTACTTACCGTAAATTCTTTTTCTTATAGTTCCGACATGGGAGACCCAGACCATGGGTGTATAGCTTCTGCCTCCGGAGGACACACAAAGTACTACACTAAAAAGTGTAGCTCCTCCCTCAGAGCATATACACCCCCTGGATAACCAAATATAGCCAGTTTAGTGCAAAAGCTGAAGGAGGACATCCACCCACAAGTAGAGATAGAGTAAAACCCGGAATAACCGGAACCTCTGTCTACAACAACAGCCGGTGAAAACACACGGAACAAGAACTGCCAACAGGCAACAGGGAGGGTGCTGGGTCTCCCATGTCGGAACTATAAGAAAAAGAATTTACGGTAAGTAAACAAAATTCTCTTTTTCTTCATCGTTCCTTATGGGAGACCCAGACCATGGGACGTCTCAAAGCAGTCCATGGGTGGGAAATAAACAGAAAACTGAGAAGTAGGCAAAACCTAACTTCACAAATGGGCGACAGCCGCCTGAAGGATGCGTCTGCCCAAGCTCGCATCTGCCGAAGCATGAGCATGCACTTGGTAGTGCTTCGAAAAGGTGTGCAGACTAGACCAAGTGGCAGCCTGACAGACCTGCTGAGCCGTAGCCTGAAAGCCCAAGAGGCACCGACAGCTCTGGTCGAGTGCGCCTTAATCCCCGGCGGGGGAGGCACCTGAGTACATTGGTAGGCATCAGATATGGCCGACCTAATCCAACGAGCTAGGGTCGGTTTAGAAGCCGAGAGACCCTTGCGCTGACCTGTGGTCAGCACAAAAAGAGAGGTGCACCGCCTAAGAGCAGCGGTGCGTGACACATAGATCCGGAGCGCCCGCACCAGATCCAGAGTATGCAACGCTTTCTCAAAGCGATGCACAGGGGCCGGACAAAGGGAAGGCAATGAAATGTCCTGGTTAAGGTGGAAAGGAGACACCACCTTAGGGAGAAAGTCCGGAGTCGGACGGAGAACCACCTTGTCTTGGTGAAAAACCAAAAAGGGTGACTCCGAAGAGAGCGCAGCCAAATCAGAGACTCTCCTGAGAGAAGTTATGGCCACTAGAAAGACCACTTTCTGTGAAAGTCGAAACAAAGAAACCTCCCTAAGAGGCTCAAAGGGGGGTTTCTGTAAGGCCATGAGGACCAGATTAAGGTCCCAGGGATCCAACGGCCGCCGATAAGGAGGAATGATGTGAGATGCGCCCTGCATGAAGGTGCGCACCTGGGCCAGTCGGGCGATACGCCGCTGGAACAACACTGACAGAGCCGAGACCTGTCCCTTGAGGGAATTGAGGGATAGTCCTAGCTGCAGACCGGACTGTAGAAAGGACAGGATGGTCGGCAAGGAAAAAGGCCAAGGAGCATGGCCGGAAGAGCGACACCAGGACAGGAAAATTCTCCAAGTCCTGTGGTAAATCCTGGCCGAGGAAGACTTCCGAGCCTGAGTCATAGTGGAGATGACCTCGGAAGGAATGCCTGAAGCCGTCAAGATCCAGGACTCAAGAGCCACGCCGTCAATCTGAGAGCCGCAGAATTCTGGCGGAAAAACGGACCTTGTGAGAAGGTCTGGGCGATCCGGGAGATGCCACGGCACCTCTACGGACAGACAGAGTAGGTCTGGGTACCAAGCTCGCCTGGGCCAGTCTGGAGCAATGATTATGACCCGACGGCCCTCCATTCTGATCTTGCGCAGGACTCTGGGCAAGAGAGCTAGAGGGGGAAACACGTAGGCCAGATGGAACTGGGACCAATCCTGAACCAGCGCGTCCGCTGCCAAGGCCTGAGGATCGTGGGAGCGAGCCACGTAAACCGGGACCTTGTTGTTGTGCCGGGATGCCATGAGATCCACTTCCAGAGTGCCCCACTTGCGGCAGATTGACCGGAACACTGCTGGATGCAGGGCCCACTCGCCGCTGTCCACGGTTTGACGGCTGAGATAATCTGCCTCCCAGTTTTCTACGCCTGGGATGTGGACTGCGGATATGGTGGACTTGGAGTCCTCCGTCCACTGAAGGATACGTTGAACTTCCAACATTGCTAGGCGGCTGCGAGTCCCGCCCTGGTGATTGATGTAGGCAACTGCTATCGCGTTGTCTGACTGGACTCGAATGTGCTTGCCCGCCAACAGGTGGTGAAAGGCTACGAGAGCTAGGAGCACAGCTCTGATTTCCAGCACATTGATCGAGAGGGCTGATTCGGACGGAGTCCAAGTGCCCTGTGCTCGGTGGTGGAGAAACACTGCTCCCCAGCCGGATAGACTGGCATCCGTGGTGAGAATCACCCAGGACGGGATCAGACAGGAGCGTCCCTGGGATAGAGAGAGGGGCCGAAGCCACCACTGAAGAGAGCTCCTGGTCTGTGGCGACAGAGCCACTAGCCTGTGCAAGGAAGAGGTCCACTTGTCCCAACAGCGGAGAATGTCCAGCTGCAGGGGACGCAGATGGAACTGGGCAAAGGGAACCGCTTCCATTGATGCCACCATCTGACCCAGCACCTGCATGAGGAGCCTGATGGAATGACGGTGGGGCCTCAACAGAGAGCGCACCGCCAGATGAAGGGACTGCTGTTTGACTAAGGGCAGCTTCACAAGTGTCGGCAGAGTCTCGAATTGCATCCCTAGGTACGTAAGTTTCTGGGTCGGGGTCAGAGTGGACTTGGGCAGATTGACAAGCCACCCGAATTGAACAAGCGTGGCGAGAGTGAGCGAGACACTCCGCTGACAGTCTGCACTGGATGAAGCCTTGACTAGAAGGTCGTCCAGGTAAGGAATCACTGCCAACCCCTGGAGGTGCAGAACCGCAACCACTGCTGCCATGACCTTGGTGAATACTCGAGGGGCCGTGGCTAACCCGAAGGGGAGAGCCACGAATTGGAAATGTTCCTCTCAGATTGCAAAACGTAGCCAACGCTGGTGTGAAACTGCAATTGGCACATGCAAATAGGCATCTCTGATCTCGATGGATGCAAGAAAATCTCCTTGGGTCATTGAGGCAATGACTGATCGCAGAGATTCCATGCGAAAGTGCCGCACCTAAACATGCTTGTTGAGAAGCTTGAGATCCAGGATGGGCCGGAAGGAACCGTCCTTCTTGGGGACTAGGAAGAGATTTGAGTAGAAACCTCTGAACCGTTCCCGGGCGGGAACCGGTACAATTACTCCGTTGGCCTGTAAGGATGCCACGGCCTGAGAGAAGGCGGCGGCCTTGGAGCAGGGGGGAGTGGACAGAAAAAATCTGTTTGGCGGGCTGGAAGAGAATTCTATCCTGTAGCCGTGGGAGATGATATCCCGCACCCACTGATCGGAGACGTGTTGAAACCACACGTCGCCAAAGTGGGAGAGCCTGCCACCGACCAAGGACGTTGCTGGCGCGGCCAGATAGTCAAGAGGAGGCTGCCTTATTGGCAGCGGCTCCTCCGTTCTTCTGATGACGCGGCTTCGTGCGCCAGCTGGGTTTTCGATCCTTGGCTGAGTTAGTGGACGAGGCTGAGGGCTTAGAGGATGACCAGTTAGAGGAACGAAAGGAACGAAACCTCGACTGGTTCCTGCCCTGGACAGGTTTCCTGGTTTTAGTTTGTGGCAAGGAAGTACTCTTCCCGCCAGTAGCCTCCTTAATAATTTCATCCAGTTGTTCACCGAACAGCCGGGACCCAGCAAAAGGGAGCCCAGCAAGGTACTTCTTGGAAGAAGCGTCTGCTTTCCACTCCCGAAGCCACAAGATCCTGCGGATCGCGAGGGAATTAGCGGAAGCCACCGCCGTGCGGTGAGAAGCCTCCAGAATGGCAGACATGGCATAGGATGAAAAAGCCGAAGCCTGGGAAGTTAAGGCAACCATTTCGGGCAAAGAGTCCCTGGTGAGGGAATGCATCTCCGCCAGAGAAGCAGAGACGGCCTTAAGAGCCCACACTGCTGCAAAAGACGGGGAGAACGAGGCCCCTGCCGCTTCATAAACAGATTTGGCCAGAAGGTCAACCTGGCGGTCAGTGGAATCCTTAAGTGAGGTGCCATCCGCCACAGATACAACTGTCCGGGCTGAGATTCTAGACACCGGAGGATCTACCTTTGGTGAATGAGCCCACTCCTTGACCACCTCTGGTGGAAAGGGAAAACGGTCATCAGAACTACGCTTTGGAAAGCGTTTGTCAGGACAGGCCCTGGGTTTGGTCACAGTGGCCTGAAAACTGGAGTGGTTAAAAAACATACTCCTTGCTCTCTTAGGTGAGGTAAACTGGTGTTTTTCTACCAGAGAGGCTTGTTCCTCTGACACTGGTGGATTGAGGTCCAGTACGGAATTAATGGACGCAATCAAATCACTAACATCTGCATCACCTTCGGTTAGATCAATGGGGTACATAGAGGTAGCGTCTGAGCCCACAGTAAAGGCATCCTCCTCGCCCTGCAATTCAGCTCGTGAATCAGAGCCGTGGGACGAGGAAGGAGAAGAGTCCCTGCGTCTCCGTTTAGGACGACGGGGTCCGGGAACAGATGAAAAATCCTCTGTGAGCTCTGCAGAGCGAGTCGGAGCAGCAGAGGCGCCCTGAGAAGGGGGCTGATGCATGGTCAGCAGAGTCCGGGACAGCTGTCCCATGGAGTCGGCAAAGGACTGGGAGATAGCATTAGAAAACGATGCTACCCAAGCCGGGGGTTCAGCCACCGGGGCTGGAGCAGCCGGAGGGACCCCTGGGGAGACTCCAGGCTGAGGCACCACCATGTTAGAGCAGGCATCACAATGTGGATATGTGCTCGGTTCAGGCAGTATGAGCTTACATGCAGTGCATATAGAGTAAAGCCTTGCAGCCTTGCTCCTAGTGAGAGACATGCTGCTGAGGTGGAGGCTCTGCAGTAAAGAACACACTCCTTCAGAATGACACCCAGAGAGTGTATAAGAAAGTCCACAACCAGAGGTTGTGGCTTACCAGACCGTTTTGTGTGCCCTCCGGATTCCACAGCTTGGACCCCCAGACAGATTGCAGAGCTGCAGCAGCCAGCGCCGATCAGTGTGTGAACGCTGAGAAAATGGCGCCGGAGTGAGGAGGGGGGGCGGGGTTTAGTCCAAGAGCGGGAACCGGAGGGCCAAGGAGAAATACAGGGGAGGGAAACATCTCCTCAGAGAGGAGTGTCCTCCCCTGTGCTGAACGGCCGGTGGGCGGCGCCGCACTGTCCCCCTGCATGACTGACATGCAGGGGCAGTGAAAACGAAAGTAGGTCACAGCCAAAGCTGGGACCTAAATTTTTCCATGCGGCCGACAAGCAGGCACCCTCGGCGCGGTTCTCAGGAAAAAAACAGAGAACCGGCCGGAAATTACAGCAAAGTTAAATAACACACTCTCCCCACAATAAATGTACAAGGGACCCCTCAATAACGTCTCAATACTTAGCTTATGAGACACACGGCCAGGTCCCTGAGGGATGAGCGCTCCGTCCGGCAGGGTCCTGAAAGGGCTGCGGATGGAGACCGGTCTCCTGCAAAGCAGTGAGAACCGTGCTGGCTCCCACTTCAAGCCAGAGCCCGAGGGATGGTGAAGGAGCGCGGCATGTAAGGCTCCAGCCTTGTAAAAATCAACCTTAACAGCACCGCCGACACAGTGGGGTGAGAAGGGACATGCCGGGAGTCCAGGCTTGGACCCGCTTTTCTTCAAATTCTTTAAAATCAAAAATGAAAAATCAAAAATCAAAAGAGAATGCATGTGTGTGTCACCTCCTGAACACAAAGCATTGAACTGGCTATATTTGGTTATCCAGGGGGTGTATATGCTCGGAGGGAGGAGCTACACTTTTTAGTGTAGTACTTTGTGTGTCCTCCGGAGGCAGAAGCTATACACCCATGGTCTGGGTCTCCCATAAGGAAAGATGTAGAAACAATCATTAATTGCATTATTTATAGCTCAGTCAATTGCATCATTGTTTGGATATTTTACCCTATGTGGGCACCTTACAAATGTATTTATTACAGAGGCGCTTTAAAGGGAATCTGTCACCAGGTTTTTGCTCCCCCATCCGAGAGCAGCATAATGTAAAGACAGAGACCCTGATTCCAGTTATGTGTCACTTACTGAGCTGTTTGCTGTCATTTTGCTAAAATCTATGTTTTCTCTGCTGTAACTATAGTGGTTATACAGCGAGCATGAATATGCTGCAGCACGTCAAGTAGTCCACTAATGATAATCTACTGCTGATTAATCAGTGATTTTATCAAAAGTACAGTAAGCAGCTCAGTAAGTGACACATCGCTGGAATCAGGGTCTCTGTCTCTACATTATGCTGCTCTCAGATTAGGTGGCAACAACCTGGTGACAGATTCCCTTTAAACCTAAAGGTGGAACATTAGTTATTAGCAATCCCTGAAATGTATCTTAAATCTGTCCTTATACAAAAAGGATTGATTTGGGTTACAAAAGCAGGGCTATTTGGTTGATAGATAACTGTTAAGGCTACCATACACATTATACCCAAAGAAAGAAAACACAACAAAAGAATATACACTAAAAATGAGCAAAACTTATATCCATTAATAAACATGTATGTAAGAAAACAAATACAATTAAGCAGCATTAAAAACAGAAGCGGTGGTCGCAACAACATTACAGAATTAAAGCACAAGTAAAAAAGAGAATTTTGTTACTTACCGTAAATTCTTTTTCTTATAGTTCCGTATTGGGAGACCCAGACCATGGGTGTTTAGCTTCTGCCTCCGGAGGACACACAAAGTACTACACTTAAAAGTGTAGCTCCTCCCTCTGAGCTTATACACCCCCTGGTGAGCAGACCCAGCCAGTTTAGTGCAAAAGCTGAAGGAGAATAGCCACCCACAAGTAAAACAGAGCAAGAGCCGGAACAACCGGAGACTCTGTCCACGACAACAGCCGGTGAAAACAACAAGAAATTGCCAACAGGCAACAGGGAGGGAGCTGGGTCTCCCAATACGGAACTATAAGAAAAATAATTTACGGTAAGTAAACAAAATTCTCTTTTTCTTTATCGTTCCTTTGGGAGACCCAGACCATGGGACGTCTCAAAGCAGTCCATGGGTGGGAAATAAACAGAAAAACTAAGAAGTAGGCAGAACCTAACTTCACAAATGGGCGACAGCCGCCTGAAGGATGAGTCTGCCCAAGCTCGCATCTGCCGAAGCATGAGCATGCACTTGGTAGTGCTTCGAAAAGGTATGCAGGCTAGTCCAAGTGGCAGCCTGACAGACTTGTTGAGCCGTAGCCTGGTGCCTGAAAGCCTAAGAGGCACCGACAGCTCTGGTCGAATGTGCCTTGATCCCCGGCGGGGGAGGCACCTGAGTACACTGGTAGGCGTCCGAAATGGTCGACCTAATCCAACGGGCTAAGGTCGGCTTAGAAGCAGAGAGGCCCTTGCGCCGGCCTTTGGTTAGCACAAAAAGAGAAGTGCACCGCCTAAGAGCAGCGGTGCGAGACACATAGATCCGGAGAGCACGCACCAGATCCAGAGTATGCAACGCTTTTTCAAAGCGACGAACAGGAGCCGGACAAAAGGAAGGTAGGGTAATGTCCTGGTTAAGGTGGAAAGGAGAGACCACCTTAGGAAGAAAGTCCGGAGTCGGATGGAGAACCACCTTGTCTTGATGAAAAACCAAAAAAGGTGACTCCGAAGAGAGCGCAGCCAAATCAGAGACTCTCCTGAGGGAAGTTATGGCCACCAGAAAGGCCACTTTCTGTGAAAGACGAAACAAAGAAACCTCCCTAAGAGGCTCAAAGGGGGGTTTCTGCAAAACCGTGAGAACCAAATTAAGGTCCCAGGGATCCAAGGGCCGCCGGTAAGGCAGAATGATGTGAGACGCGCCCTGCATGAAGGTGCGGACCTGAGCCAGCCGAGCGAGATGCCGCTGGAACAGCACTGACAGAGCTGAGACTTGTCCCTTGAGAGAGTTGAGGGACAGTCCTAGCTGCAGACCGGACTGTAGAAAGGACAGAAGGGTCGGCAAGGAAAATGGCCAAGGAGGATGGTCGGTAGAGCTACACCAGGACAGGAAAATTCTCCAAGTCCTGTGATAGATCTTAGCGGAGGAAGACTTACGGGCCCGAGTCATAGTGGAGATGACTTCAGGAGGAATACCAGAAGCCGTCAAGATCCAGGACTCGAGCCACGCCGTCAATTTGAGAGCCGCAGAATTCAGGCGGAAAAACGGACCTTGCGAGAGAAGGTCTGGACGGTCCGGGAGATGCCACGGCACCTCTACGGACAGATGGAGCAGGTCTGGGTACCAAGCTCGCCTGGGCCAGTCCGGTGCAATGAGGATGACTCGACGGCCCTCCATTCTGATCTTGCGCAGGACTCTGGGCAAGAAAGCTAGAGGGGGAAACACGTAGGACAGCCGAAACTGGGACCAGTCTTGAACCAGAGCGTCCGCGGCGAATGCCTGAGGATCGTGGGAGCGAGCCACGTAAACAGGAACTTTGTTGTTGTGACGGGATGCCATTAGGTCCACGTCCGGAGTGCCCCATTTGCGGCAGATTGACTGAAACACTGCCGGATGCAGGGACCACTCGCCACCGTCCACGGTTTGACGGCTGAGATAATCTGCCTCCCAGTTTTCCACGCCTGGGATGTGGACTGCGGATATGGTGGACTTGGAGTCCTCTGCCCATTGAAGGATGCGTTGTACCTCCAACATTGCCAGGCGGCTGCGTGTCCCGCCTTGGTGATTGATGTAGGCAACTTCTGTCGCGTTGTCTGACTGGACTCGGATGTGCCTGCCCGCCAACAGGTGGTGAAAAGCTAAGCTGCCGAGACGCAGGGCCAGGTCCCTGGGGATGAGTGCTCCGGGCCAGCTGGGTCCTGAAGGGCTGCGGATGGAGACCGGTCTCCTGCCAGGCATGGAGACCGTGCTGGCTCCCACTTCAAGCCAGAGCCCAGGAGGGATGGTGAAGGAGCGCGGCATGTAAGGCTCCAGCCCTGGAAATCAACCTTAACAACACCGCCGACACAGTGGGGTGAGAAGGGACATGCCGGGAGTCCAGACGTGGACCCGCTTTTCTTCAAACTCTTTCCAAAAATCAAACAAATCAGATGAGAATGCATGTGTGGATGTATGCCTCCTGAACACAAAGCGATAAACTGGCTGGGACTGCTCACCAGGGGGTGTATAAGCTCAGAGGGAGGAGCTACACTTTTAAGTGTAGTACTTTGTGTGTCCTCCGGAGGCAGAAGCTAAACACCCATGGTCTGGGTCTCCCAAAGGAACGATAAAGAAATAAACTATTGTTCAGCAAGATGATACACACAATATTAGAATATAACCAGAAGGTGGCAGAGGAGTATTAAACAGTAATACACATATGCAAATAGCCCCTTTAGAAGGAAGACGACCATCTCTGGTGCCACTTATTGGATGTAGCAATACTAAAAGTCAGAATCAACTTTTAAAGGGAATCTGTCACCAGGTTTTTGCCACCTAATCTGAGCGCAGCATAATGTAGGTGCAGAGATCCTGATTCCAGCGGTGGGTCACTTACTGGGCTGCTTCGTGTAGTTTTGATAAAAGAACAGATTAAATCAGCAGTAGATTATCATTAGAGGACTACTTGGCATGCTGCAAGGTTGTCCAGCATATTCATGAGTTCTGTATAACGGCTAGATCTGCAGCAGAGAAAACATTGATTTTATCAAAATGACAGCAAACAGCTCAGTAAGTGACACATCGCTGGAATCAGGGTCTGTCTCTACATTACGCTGCTCTCAGATGGGGGAGCATAAACCTGGTGACAGATTCCCTTTAACTCAACATTTTTTTTTTTTTTTTTTTTTTAAGTATTTACCACTACTGCTTTTCCTATGTCAATTATGCATTTCAGCAGCTGATGTGGCGTTCGTTCCCCAGATTAGTTGGCCCTTTTTCCAGGTTATCACGCCTAAATCAAATGCCTAATTAGCATAACTAAAGCAAGGTTATAAATACTTTAAAAAAAACAAACAGTGAGTTAAGTGAATAACATTATACTGGGCTGGCTAGGCATAATGTTTAGTCATGCAGATGTGAATGCTGCTGGGTTGTAGGACATAGGGGACCTGACAGATTACCGTATTTTTCGGACTATAAAACGCACTTTTTTTCCCCCAAATGTTGGGTGAAAGTGGGGTGTGTGTCTTATAGTCTGAATGTAGGGCTGCGGGGAATGAGGGTGCTGCGGTGGAGCGGGTCATCGGGGGCACGAGCAGGCTGTAGCAGCGCCTGCCGTGACCACGTGGGCCCGCTCATTTCATATGCATGCCCATTCTCCCCCCCCCATCTCTCAGTATATGGCTATATTGATGGAAACAGAAAAAAAAATTATTTTATTTGGATCCTTATCAAAAGGACTCAATTTAACACCTGGTTTTATGACTCACTACATGGACACACTTCACACCTCCAACAGAAGAACCTCAGAAGTGATCTGAACAGACCACTTCCAACTCATCTGCATTTCTAAGAAAAAAATGAATTTGATTTTCTTGGCTTATCTTTTAGGAGGCATCATCTTTCCCATGTCCTGTTGTAACCTTCATTTAAATGTTGTTTTTTGGTCTCAGTAATTCATTTGTAATTTGCCTGAAGAAGGAGCCTGTGTGCTCTGAAAGCTTGCTAATATGATTTTTCTGGTTAGCCTATAAAGGTATCACTCCTAATATACTTTTGTCATTCTTGGGACATAGTATTTCAATTGATTTTTCTGGCTAACACGGTACCACAATATTACCCTGTATTGTTTTTCAGGATATAAGAGTATTCCTCATAGTGAATATAGGCTTGGCTAAACCGAGTGATCCTGTGTTGCGGTAGATAGCTGGTCAATTGTTCAGCCAACAGTGAACAGTCATCTAATGTATGTGGGCCTTCACTAAACTATAGGTAATGCACCCTGCTATAAAGGTTAAAGGTAACAGCAGGACAGCATATGGATATAGTGGCTTGCCCACTGTAAAATAATAAAGGAGCTTAAGGCTATGTGCCCACGGGAGCTCGTACCTGCGGATATATCTGCAGGTACGGCCGCAGGTTTACCGCAGCTGCCCGCCGGCATCCGTAGCTATTTATAGCTGAGGTAGTACAGCGGTATATCTGCGGTAAACCTGCGGACTTTCATGCAGCTTACCTGTGGACGTCCCGGCCTCTATCTCCATATAGCGGAGGGCCGGGATTTCCGCAGGTAATTCTGCAAAAATAATTGACATGCAGTTATGTGCGGCTGCGGGAGATCCGCAGGATGTTCCGCAGCTGCACATTCCACAACGTGGACACAAACACTCCCCATGTCCCATAGGATAACATGGGGAGTGTCTGTACATGCTGAAACCTGCAGATTTATCTGGAAAATCCAGATAAATTCGCAGGTTTTCCGTGGCAAAATCCGCAGAAGCAAGCTACCGTGGGCACATAGCCTTACTTATCAATAGAGAGGAGTGGACCACACTACAACCAATCATACTGTTACTCCCATTGCGAACCATTAAAACACTGCCAGTGGCTTGCACTGCGCTGAGCACGGAGTGTACCTGAGCAGACGGACACTCACACGAGGGGTTTTCCATATATAAAGCACCCAAACTCTGTTTTTTTTTCGTAAAGTCTGTGTTTTGTATGGAACACTGAATCTCAGGTTCGCTCATGTCTACTCATCTTCCGTAGGTTGCCATTTCCCCCAGTGGTTATGAAAGGATTTAATGGTGACTACAGATGAGCGAACCTAAAACATAAAGTGGGGTGTTCATACCAAATACAGACTTCACCCAAAAAAAAAAAAAAACAGACTTCGGGTGCTTTAAGTGTGCAAACCACTTGTGCGAGCATAGCTGTACTCTGGTACGCCTGATGCAAGCTAAATGACATGCTTGAATGGCTCACACTGGGGGGGACATAAGCGTTATTGGATGTAGCGCGCACACTCACACACATACACATTCCGGGGGAAGGGTAAGCAGGGTTTTTCATTATATATGGAAGTGTTCAGTTTATGGCTGGCTATATGCGGGCAGAGACTGAACTGCCCAATCAGTGACTTCCATTGGTGGTCAGGTCAAGTCTGGGTTCAGAACAAATACAAAAGTATCCAAAGTCCTGCTGAACCGGCCAATCTGAACTTTAAGGGTTCCACTCATCTCTAATGGTGACATCACAACTACAGCACATGGCCGCTGCAGTCAATCACTAAGCTCAGTGGTCTCGTGTCGACTACACTGGCATCACTGTAGAGCCCAATGACACCATCCACTAAACTGGGACAGCAGCACACAGGCTGTTCTGAACCTGCAGACAGTGAGTAAACTTGATTTTATTATTTTCACCGTGAGCAAGCCAGAAGAATAATAAGTAGGAATCATAGGAAACCTCTTTAAAGAGGATCTGTCACTGTATTTTACATTCTAAACTACATACATTATTGAAGATGCAGCTTAGATCTGATAAAGTGGTTGTATTAACTTTGAAAATCCTTATCAGGATGCCTGTATAATCCAGATGTGAAGAGCCGTATATTCCATCTCTGCCCACCCAGCTGATTGACAGCGTGAACAGAGCAGTGACATCTCAGCAGCAGCACAGTATGGAGTAGTCAAAGTAAACGGTCCTAGACTAAGTTTTCAAAAATAACATTCTGACCTGGATCACAGTAAGTACACCAACCTCATCAGGTCGAAATCTATTTAACCTATAAAGATTACATGGTGAAATCCGGTGAAGGATCAGACGTAATAACACCCAGTAATAGGAGAAAAAAGAATATGTGCAATCTGGTGTGACACATGTTAGTAATTTGGTAAGAGTTATTTAAACCCGTTATTAAGCATCCACATGCCTTAAAGCAGGGATATCAAATTCAAATACAGAGGGCCAATAATAAAAACTTAAAAGTCGTAGGCATCCTGGTCGCAGGCCACACATAGCCCTCCATACAGAAAATCCAGGCTCCACATAGCCCTCCAAAACAGAAATAAGCCCCACATCACACTTCATACAGAATAATGGGCCCCACATCACACTTCATACAGAATAATGGGCCCCACATAGCCCTCCATACAGAATAATGGGCCCCACATAGCCCTCCATACAGAATAATGTGCCCCACACAGCCCTCCATACAGAATAATGTGCCCCACACAGCCCTCCATACAGAATAATGTGCCCCACACAGCCCTCCATACAGAATAATGTGCCCCACACAGCCCTCCATACAGAATAATGTGCCCCACACAGCCCTCCATACAGAATAATGTGCCCCACACAGCCCTCCATACAGAATAATGTGCCCCACACAGCCCTCCATACAGAATAATGTGCCCCACATAGCCCTCCATACAGAATAATGTGCCCCACATAGCCCTCCATACAGAATAATGTGCCCCACATAGCCCTCCATACAGAATAATGTGCCCCACATAGCCCTCCATACAGAATGTGCCCCACATAGCCCTCCATACAGAATGTGCCCCACATAGCCCTCCATACAGAATGTGCCCCACATAGCCCTCCATACAGAATGTGCCCCACATAGTCCTCCATACAGAATAATGGGCCCCACATAGTCCTCCATACAGAATAATGGGCCCCATATAGTCCTCCATACAGAATAATGGGCCCCACATAGCCCTCTATACAGAATAATAGGCCCCACATAGTCCTCCATACAGAATAATAGGCCCCACATAGTCCTCCATACAGAATAATGGGCCCCACATAGCCCTCCATACAGAATAATGGGCCCCACATACCCCTCCATACAGAATAATGGGCCCCACATACCCCTCCATACAGAATAATGGGCCCCACATACCCCTCCATACAGAATAATAGGCCCCACATACCCCTCCATACAGAATAATAGGCCCCACATAGTCCTCCATACAGAATAATGGGCCCCACATAGCCCTCCATACAGAATAATAGGCCCCACATAGTCCTCCATACAGAATAATAGGCCCCACATAGCCCTCCATACAGAATAATAGGCCCCACATAGTCCTCCATACAGAATAATAGGCCCCACATAGTCCTCCATACAGAATAATGGGCCCCACATAGCCCTCCATACAGAATAATAAGCCCCACATAGCCCTCCATACAGAATAATAGGCCCCACATAGCCCTCCATACAGAATAATAGGCCCCACATAGCCCTCCATACAGAATAATAGGCCCCACATAGCCCTCCATACAGAATAATAGGCCCCACATAGCCCTCCATACAGAATAATAGGCCCCACATAGCCCTCCATACAGAATAATAGGCCCCACATAGCCCTCCATACAGAATAATAGGCCCCACATAGTCCTCCATACAGAATAATAGGCCCCACATACCCCTCCATACAGAACAATGGGCCCCACATAGCCCTCCATACAGAATAATAGGCCCCACATAGTCCTCCATACAGAATAATGGGCCCCACATAGCCCTCCATACAGAATAATGGGCCCCACATAGCCCTCCATACAGAATAATAGGCCCCACATAGTCCTCCATACAGAACAATGGGCCCCACATAGCCCTCCATACAGAATAATAGGCCCCACATAGTCCTCCATACAGAATAATGGGCCCCACATAGCCCCCCATACAGAATAATGGGCCCCACATAGCCCTCCATACAGAATAATGGGCCCCACATACCCCTCCATACAGAATAATGGGCCCCACATACCCCTCCATACAGAATAATGGGCCCCACATACCCCTCCATACAGAATAATAGGCCCCACATACCCCTCCATACAGAATAATAGGCCCCACATAGTCCTCCATACAGAATAATGGGCCCCACATAGCCCTCCATACAGAATAATAGGCCCCACATAGTCCTCCATACAGAATAATAGGCCCCACATAGCCCTCCATACAGAATAATAGGCCCCACATAGTCCTCCATACAGAATAATAGGCCCCACATAGTCCTCCATACAGAATAATGGGCCCCACATAGCCCTCCATACAGAATAATAAGCCCCACATAGCCCTCCATACAGAATAATAGGCCCCACATAGCCCTCCATACAGAATAATAGGCCCCACATAGTCCTCCATACAGAATAATGGGCCCCACATAGCCCTCCATACAGAATAATAGGCCCCACATAGCCCTCCATACAGAATAATAGGCCCCACATAGCCCTCCATACAGAATAATAGGCCCCACATAGCCCTCCATACAGAATAATAGGCCCCACATAGTCCTCCATACAGAATAATAGGCCCCACATAGCCCTCCATACAGAATAATAGGCCCCACATAGTCCTCCATACAGAATAATAGGCCCCACATACCCCTCCATACAGAACAATGGGCCCCACATAGCCCTCCATACAGAATAATAGGCCCCACATAGTCCTCCATACAGAATAATGGGCCCCACATAGCCCTCCATACAGAATAATGGGCCCCACATAGCCCTCCATACAGAATAATAGGCCCCACATAGTCCTCCATACAGAACAATGGGCCCCACATAGCCCTCCATACAGAATAATAGGCCCCACATAGTCCTCCATACAGAATAATGGGCCCCACATAGCCCCCCATACAGAATAATGGGCCCCACATAGCCCTCCATACAGAATAATAGGCCCCACATAGTCCTCCATACAGAATAATGGGCCCCACATAGCCCTCCATACAGAATAATGGGCCCCACATAGCCCTCCATACAGAATAATGAGCCCCACATAGTCCTCCATACAGAATAATGGGCCCCACATAGCCCTCCATACAGAATAATAGGCCCCACATAGTCCTCCATACAGAATAATAGGCCCCACATAGTCCTCCATACAGAATAATAGGCCCCACATAGTCCTCCATACAGAATAATGGGCCCCACATAGCCCTCCATACAGAATAATAAGCCCCGCATAGCCCTCCATACAGAATAATAGGCCCCACATAGCCCTCCATACAGAATAATAGGCCCCACATAGTCCTCCATACAGAATAATGGGCCCCACATAGCCCTCCATACAGAATAATAGGCCCCACATAGCCCTCCATACAGAATAATAGGCCCCACATAGCCCTCCATACAGAATAATAGGCCCCACATAGCCCTCCATACAGAATAATAGGCCCCACATAGTCCTCCATACAGAATAATAGGCCCCACATACCCCTCCATACAGAACAATGGGCCCCACATAGCCCTCCATACAGAATAATAGGCCCCACATAGTCCTCCATACAGAATAATGGGCCCCACATAGCCCTCCATACAGAATAATGGGCCCCACATAGCCCTCCATACAGAATAATAGGCCCCACATAGTCCTCCATACAGAACAATGGGCCCCACATAGCCCTCCATACAGAATAATAGGCCCCACATAGTCCTCCATACAGAATAATGGGCCCCACATAGCCCCCCATACAGAATAATGGGCCCCACATAGCCCTCCATACAGAATAATAGGCCCCACATAGTCCTCCATACAGAATAATGGGCCCCACATAGCCCTCCATACAGAATAATGGGCCCCACATAGCCCTCCATACAGAATAATGAGCCCCACATAGTCCTCCATACAGAATAATGGGCCCCACATAGCCCTCCATACAGAATAATGGGCCCCACATAGCCCTCCATACAGAATAATGGGCCCCACATACCCCTCCATACAGAATAATGGGCCCCACATAGGGAGTGAAGACAACCCCTGTCTATTTGTCCTGTTAGTATTAGTGGACATCATTATGTGTGTACAATGATAGATATAGCAGGTATGTGTAGGCTGTGTAAATATCTGCCGCATTACTAGACATCCATGTGTAACACATACACAGTACCACTGCCTTCAATTCTGTACCTTTATCCCGGTGTTTGTGGCATCTTTGACCGCTTCCAGCAATTTGTCATACTTTGGATTGAATGTTACAGTGAAAGCACAGTCAATTATACGACCTGCAAAGATGGCAGATTTAGTACCCTGGAGTGTTCAGTATACATGTGGGCAGATAGTCTCGCAATATTTACCATTTATATGGGTCCCAAAATCAATTTTGCACACATCATCATACTGCAGGACTGTGGTATCCCCAGCATTGGGCGTGTAGTGGGCTGCGCAGTTGTTTAGGGAGCATCCGGTGGGGAAGGCGAGGCCGGCGTACAGAGCATTCTCCTTAATAAGCTTGCGAGAGCAGTCTTCCAGCTTTTCACTGCAACACACGAGGATATAAAGAGCATTGTTGTATCGGGGACATGTCGAGTTCTTCATGCACCGCTGATAAATGTAACAGGAACGTATAGAACGTACCAGATTTCGATCATGGTCAGGCCGGGCTTGATCCAACTCATGACGTATTTCCTCACTTGTCTGTGCGCTTCAGCAGCTTGCCTAAAATCTGCCCATATCTCCTCACTGGCCTGGTCCATAGCTTTCTTTTCATCACTGGTTGTCCTCCATGCGGCAGATCGGCTACAAGAAACAGAACAGGTGGAACACTTCACAGACAGCAAAAACTGCTGGTTAACCCCTACACTCCCAGACATTTTCTTTTTTTTTGTCGTTCATTTTTGCACTTTTGATTTTCACTTCCCTTTCGAGAGATGCATAACTATTATGCTTCCGTAGACATGGCCGTATCAGGGCTGGTTATGCGCTGGAGTGGTGACAAAATATGCAATGCTGTTTTTAGGGCATTCCTAGAAACACGATTCTCCAGGTCAGGTCAAATACCAAAGTTGCAGGTTTTCTTTTTTATATCAGTGGTGAAAAGAATTCAGAAATTTGTAGAATGAAAAGATTGTTTTGAGCGGAAAATTTTATTGATATTTTGGGATTTATAAGGTGGTTTGATAACTTTTAATTGTATTTTTTTAGGGTGGTTTGGTGACCGAAGCAATTCTAGCAGTTTTTTTGGTTTTTTTTTGTTTGTTTTTTTTTTTTTACAGTTTCAGTGTTTATTGATATGTTTAATTCATTGTATAAGTTGTTAGAGCAAACTTTTACGAGCATAAAAATATATTATTATTATTATTTTAATATTATTTATTGTTCAGTATAGTTGCTTGAAATACGGGAATGGGGGAGGTGATTCAAATTCAACATTAAAAAAAAAAAAAAAAAAAAAAAAACTAAATAAATATTTTTTTTTCTTTTACTTAACTTTTAACCTGAGATTGTCCAACTGCCTATACTATAATATCACAGCATTGCACTATGTGGTGTAAATCATGGTCTCCTTAGGCTGCTTTCACGCATCCGGTTTTTGCTGAGCGGCACAATACGCCGCTTTGCAGAAAAAACGCAACCGTTTTTTTTTGCCACCGGTTGCGTTTTTTCCCGCATAGACTTGCATTAGCGCCGTATTGTGCCGCATGGCCTTGCATTGCGTCCAGTTTTTGCCGGATGTGGCATATTTAGCCCATGCGGCGACCGGATGGAACGTTGCCTGGCACTTTTTTTGTGTGGCGAAAAAAATGCATCGCACCGAATCCGGCGCGATTTACAATGCAAGCCTATGGACGCCAGATGCGGCGTCCTGCGGCAAAAACCTGCGGTTTTTTTGCACTGCGCATGCTCAGTATCAAGCCGCATCCATCAAAAAACGGACGGGCTGCATGGAAAAACTTATGCAACGGATCAGTTTTCTTCGCCGCATCCGTTGCATAGGTTTTTGAGCCGCACTCCAAAAACCGGATGTGTGAAAGCAGCCTTAGTAGCTCAGCATAGAGTTGAGCTTCAGTGGAGGACCAAGATGGCAGTGACAGGAGGCTGCAGCAGAACTCCAGCTATTATAGCAACTCATCAGCTCCCCTGCAATTGCGTGATAAGGAGCTATGGTAGCCCCGGCAGTGATGTCATTTAAATACCTCTGACAGCGTCATCTAAATGGTTAACAGCCGTGGTTAGAGACACTTAATATAGCTCCATAGCTCTCTCCACACACCGTCATCTCTGTGGTTAATAGCACAGATACGAGAAACGGTTTCTTTCACCAGCACTCCTGTAACAACTATCATGCAGCTACCACTGGATTCCCCAACCCCCGCTACCCCCCCCCCCCCATTTCCCCTTGCTCTATGACTGCTTTTTTTTCTTCACAGGACAAGTTTTGGTATTATTTTACATCAAGACAGCAATAACTTATTTTTCTTAATGTAGCTTCATGAGAAAATGTTTTTTTTGTTGGGGTGGGTTATAGTTGAAAATTTAACATTTAGGGTACATAACTTATTCATCAGCTATTATTTATTTTATGGGGCGAGACTGGGGGGGGGGGTATTTTATGGAAAAACTAAAAAGTGTTTGGCCAGTTACACCAAAACAAATACACAATGAGGGCTCTTCTCCACTTGCGATTTCTATGTGCGAGTGCGATCTGATAGAAAATCGGACCCCACTCGCACCAGTGTTAATCAATGAGGCCGTGTCCTCTTGCTAAATGTTTTACGGCACGTCTCGTGCTCTCGGTGAAATCGCAGCATGCTGCGATTTCACAGTCTCAGCTCTCGCACCCCCATGTAATCCTATGGGATCGAGAAAAAAAAAAAATCAGAATCCGGGTGGCATATGCAAGTCATACAGATAGCATACGCATGTCACACGGATTCTTGACACTTGCATACCGCGTCAGACTGGCTACCGGAGGAATCTCCAGTAATACCAGGGCTGGCCGTGGTTACATGCGCTGAACTCCGGAGCGGTCACCTGAGCTCTAGACTGCAGCCTGAACAGCGAGCGCCGAGTGATTGATTCCCCGGCTATTGCTGTTCAGTTCAGCACAGCTGCAGACAGACCGGGCTGATCTCTGGAGCTCAGGTGACAGATCCGGGGTTCAGTGCAGGTAACCGCGGCTAGGCCTGGTATTACTGGAGATTCCTCCTGCAGCCAGTCTGACGCGGTATTCATAAACACTCACATAGCACTCGCATGACGCTCACATGTCATACGGATGCTATGTGAGGAAAAAAACACACACCGTACGCAGATCACACACAGATCACACGCTGGATACTCGACTCACATTTGTAGCAGAGTGTCGCTGTGAATTTGTAAACGCAAGTGGAGAATAGCCCTGATACAGAGCCTCCGCTGCCATGTCAATCTCTCAGTATTCTGATTATTCTAATTACTTAAATGCCACAATCATTATTGACTATAGCAACCAATGGGGTTAAACAAGTGGAATTGCAGTTATCAAATGATTCCAGAAGAGTGTGAGCTGTATGTTCCAGCTAACAGCCGCTGCTAATAGCACAAGCTCATCTTCTGAGCAGGGAGCAGTGCCATTCCACCAAACAGGACACTTCACTCAGTGCAAGCTGCCAGCACCATATATACAGGATACCAGGCAGGAGAGAGGTTAAAAGCCCCCTGACATACGTACCCATCCTGAGTTGCAGGATACTCGCATTCCTGTCCTTTTGGGAACACACCGCCCGAATAGAGGTCACAGATTGGAATAGATGGTGGGTCTGTCTGACATTTAGCTAAAAGCAAAAGAAAAGCAGGAAACTTAAGATCTGGAATATTCATCAGCATCTTCATTTAACATCTTCAATAACCAATACCTTCATCTTTGGAGAGAGACAAAAAAAAAAAAAATCAGCAGACTAGCAAAACATTACAGCAAAGAGAAAAAAATTAGGTATATTATATGAATATTTTTTTTCCTTACATTTTAGCACAAGAACTTAGGGAAGTGCAGATTCAGCAAGACTAGCAAAGCACACGCTCACACTATGGCGGTCTTGCTGGAGTCGGGGGCGCCCAAATAATCAAGAGGAGCATAGTACTTAGATGTGCTGTACTCAGTGAGTGGCATGCACCGCATAACAACTGGAGGAGCGTTTCTGGCACACAAAACGCTGGCACTTTTAATGAATTTGATGGGTGGCTGTGACCCAGTCCGCCACAGCAACTCCCCAGCTCTGCATATTTTGGTACACTTCAATCAAATGGGCATGAAAAGTAGCAATTTTGTTTTGCACAACTCCCCTCTGAAAAAAGAAAAAAAAATAATAATTATTGTAACTTTTTAAAGTTCTCTGGTGTAAAAAAAAAAAAAAAAAAAAAAAAGCTTTGATGAATCAGCCCTTAAAGGGACCCAAACATCAGGATTTTTTTGTATAAGCTGCAGCCAGTGCAGTACTGGCACTATCAGGCACATTGTGTACATACATACCATCAGGGGGCAGCTCGGGTGTTTATAAAGTTGGATTTCACAGCCTAAAGTATGAAAATTCATGCAGTTTTTGATTGACGTGTGCACCTCACTGCTAATGTCCGGGCGGGTTATGCACGTGTTCTTCCTCGCCCCCCCACCCCCGCTGCCTGTTCTTCCCTCTCACTGGCCGTATGTAAATTTCTAATCTTCAGTTACACGGCGTCTGAGTTAGCACCTGCGCATAGCGCTTATCTCCGGTGCAGTGTTTCTGAAGCCCACAGTATTATGGTGCATGAGAGGGCGTCGCATGCGCCCTCGCTTGTTCAGATCTGTTGTGACCACAGGAGCGCACGCAGTGACAACAGGACTGGAGAACAGCTGATCTTACCCTGATTAGCTGCAGCAGACGTCTGGTACAATATCGTCTGCTGCAGCTAATCGGTAAGATCAGCTGTTCTCCAGTCCTGTTGTGACCGCACGCGCTCCTGCGGTCACAACAGATCTGAAGAAGCGAGGGCGCATGCGACGCCCTCTCATGCACCATAATACTGTGGGCTTCAGAAACACGGTGCCGGAGATGAGCGCTATGCGCAGGCGCTAACTCCTGTAACTGAAGATTAGAAATTTACATACGGCCAGTGAGAGGGAGGAACAGGCGGCGGGGGGAAGGGGTTGGAGGGGGGGGGGGGGAGACACGTGCATAATGCGCCCGGACATTAGCAGCAAGGTGCACACGTCAATCAAAAAGTACAGGAATTTTCAAACTTTATAAAGTTAAATTTCACAGCCTAAACACCCGAGCTGCCCACTAATGGCATGTACACACTGTGCCTGATAGTGCCAGTACTGCACTGGCTGCACCTTATATAGGAATATGCTGATGTTTGGTTCCGTTTAAAGGGAATCTGTCACCAGGTTTTTGCCACCTAGTCTGAGAGCAGCATAATGAAGGAAAAAGGATTCTGATTCCAGTGATGTGTCACTTACTGTGCTGCTTAGTGTAGCTTTTATAAAATCATGGTTAGCAGTCGATTACCATCAGAGGACTACCTGGAGGGCTGCCAGGTAGTCCAGCATATGCATCAACTCACTATAGGTTCTACAGTGAAATAACAGCTAGATCTGCTCAGAAAAAACAGTGATTTTATCAAAATGACAGCAAACAGCTCAGTAAGTTGCATCGCTGGAATCATGGTCTCTGTCTCTACATTATGCCGCTCTCAGATGGGGGAGCAAAAACTTGGTGCCAGATTCCCTTTAACCCCCTAACGACTGCAGGCCATACTGGTACGTCCTAAGTCATGTCCAGGTAATCACCGCTGGCTGCTGCGATGAGCCTGTGGCGATCCAGGCACGTCTGCTGATTTGAACAGCAGATTTATGCCACGCCAGCGCAGGTTGATCCGCGACCCATCCGCGCCTATTATCCCCTTAAATCGCACTGTCAAAATGTGCCAGAGCAATTTAAATGCCCGCCACGGTAAACGAGCACTTACCCGACTCCATCGGCAGCGCTGTGACGTGATCACTGTGAGCCGATGGTTGCCATGGTAGCACAGGGTCATGTGATGACTCCTGTAGCTCACATGACTCACTTCCTGTAACAGCAAGCAGAGCAGCCTCTGTTACAAGACATGAGGATTTCTGGTGATCTCAGCAGTGTAGTAAAATAAAAAAAAATAAAAGTAGTTTTAAAAATTAAAAAAAAAAAATACAATGTTCAAATCACCGCCTTCATCCCATTAAAAATGAAAAGGGTTATAAAAAATAAAATATACACACAAATTAGATATCGCTGAAATGCCCAATCAAAGAAGGGAATTTTGTTTACTTACTGTAAATTCCTTTTCTTCTAGCTCCTATTGGGAGACCCAGACAATTGGGTGTATAGCTTCTGCCTCCGGAGGCCACACAAAGTATTACACTTAAAAAAGTGTAACCCCTCCCCTCTGCCTATACACCCTCCCGTGCATCACGGGCTCCTCAGTTTTGGTGCAAAAGCAGGAAGGAGAAAACTTATAAATTGGTCTAGGGTAAATTCAATCCGAAGGATGTTCGGAGAACTGAAGACCAAGAACCACAAGAACAATTCAACATGAACAACAGGTGTACACAAAAGAACAACAGCCCGAAGGGAACAGGGGCGGGTGCTGGGTCTCCCAATAGGAGCTAGAAGAAAAGGAATTTATGGTAAGTAAACAAAATTCCCTTCTTCTTTGTCGCTCCATTGGGAGACCCAGACAATTGGGACATCCAAAAGCAGTCCCTGGGTGGGTAAAAGAATACCTCGGTAAAAAGAGCCGCAACGGCCCCCTCTTACAGGTGGGCAACCGAGCCTTGCAGGACTCGCCTACCTAGACTGGCATCTGCCGAAGCATAGGTATGCACTTGATAGTGTTTCGTGAAAGTGTGCAGACTAGACCACGTAGCTGCCTGACACACCTGCTGAGCCGTAGCCCGGTGCCGCAATGCCCAAGACGCACCCACGGCTCTGGTAGAATGGGCTTTCAGACCTGAAGGAAGCGGAAGCCCAGAAGAACGGTAGGCTTCGAGAATCGGTTCCTTGATCCACCGAGCCAAGGTTGACTTGGAAGCCTGCGAACCCTTACGATGGCCAGCGACAAGGACAAAGAGCGCATCTGAACGACGCAGGGGCGCCGTGCGAGACACGTAGAACCGGAGTGCTCTCACTAGATCCAAAGAGTGCAAATCCTTTTCACATTGGTGAATTGGATTAGGGCAAAATGAAGGCAAGGAGATATCTTGATTGAGATGAAAAGGAGATACCACCTTAGGGAGAAAATCCGGGACCGGACGCAGAACCACCTTATCCTGGTGAAACACCAGGAAGGGGGCTTTGCATGACAGCGCTGCAAGCTCAGACACTCTCCGGAGTGATGTAACTGCCACTAGAAAGGCCACCTTCTGCGAAAGACGTGATAAAGAGACATCCCGCAGCGGCTCGAAAGGTGGTTTCTGAAGAGCCGTTAGCACCCTGTTAAGATCCCAGGGTTCCAGCGGACGTTTGTAAGGTGGGACTATGTGGCAAACTCCCTGCAGGAACGTGCGGACCTGTGGAAGCCTGGCTAGGCGCTTTTGAAAAAATACGGAGAGCGCCGATACTTGGCCCTTGAGAGAGCCGAGTGACAAACCCTTGTCCATTCCGGATTGAAGGAATGAAAGAAAAGTGGGTAAGGCAAACGGCCATGGAGGAAAACAGTTAGGATTGGGGTAAGGAGGAGTCCTTTCCCTTGGATTCCTTAATAATCTCATCCAATCGTTCGCCAAACAAGCGGTCGCCAGAAAACAGCAAACCGGTTAAGAACCTCTTGGAGGCCGAGTCTGCCTTCCATTCGCGCAGCCACATGGCCCTGCGGACTGCCACAGAGTTAGCGGATGCCACAGCTGTACGGCCAGCAGAGTCTAGGACTGCGTTCATGGCGTAGGAAGAAAAAGCTGACGCTTGAGAAGTCAAAGACGCAACTTGCGGAGCAGAATTACGTGTGACAGCATTAATCTCAGCCAGACAAGCCGAGATAGCTTGGAGTGCCCACACGGCTGCAAAAGCCGGGGCAAAAGACGTGCCCGTGGCCTCATAGATGGACTTCACCAGAAGCTCTATCTGCCTGTCAGTGGCATCCTTTAGCGATGAGCCATCTGCAACCGATACCACAGATCTAGCCGCCAATCTAGAGACTGGAGGATCCACCTTGGGACACTGAGCCCAACCCTTAACGACCTCGGAGGGGAAGGGGTAACGCGTGTCAGTGAGGCGCTTAGTAAAGCGCTTGTCCGGAACCGTTCTGGGCTTCTGGACAGCATCTCTGAAGTTAGAGTGATCGAAAAACGAACTATGTGTACGTTTGGGGAACCTAAACTGGTGTTTCTCCTGCTGAGACGCCGACTCCTCTACAGTAGGAGGTGGGGGAGAGAGATCCAACACCTGGTTGATGGACGAGATAAGATCAGATCATTCACTAAGGCGTCCCCTTCAGGTGTATCAAGGTTAAGGGCGACGTCAGGGTCAGAGCCCTGAGCTGCGACGTCCGCCTCGTCCTCCAGAGAGTCCTCAAGCTGGGAACCCGAGCAGCGTGAAGAAGGCGGGGAAGATTCCCAGCGAGCCCGCTTAGCCTGTCTAGGACTGTGGTCCGGGCAGGAGTTCTCCACGTGAGACCTAGGGCCCAACCTGGGAGCGCGCTGCAGCGCGGACCGAGAGGGGCCTGGAGGCGACGATCCAACAGGGGCCGGGGCCTGTGTAAGGACCAGTCTGGACTGCAAAGCTTCTATCAGCTTGGCAGACCACTTGTCCATAGACTGAGCCATGGATTGTGAAAGTGACTCAGAGAGTTTCTCAGCAAGAGAGGCAAACTCTGTCCCTGCCGCCTGGACAGGCGGAGCAGGGGGGGTCTACATGAGCCGAGGGGCCCACTAGTGACCGAGGCTCCGGCTGAGCAAGCGAAGCAGGGGTCGAGCATTGCTCACAGTGAGGGTAGGTGGAACCCGCAGGTAACATAGCCCCACAAGAGGTACAGGCCGCAAAAAAACCCTGTGCCTTAACAGCTTTGCTCCTTGTGGACAACATGCTGTTGTCTCCTAGGAGAATGATCACTGAGGGTATATGGGCAAAAAAAGGGTATACAGCCCGACCGAACAGAAGTATATTATATATATATATATATATATATATATATATATATATATATATATATATATATATATATATATATATATATATATATAAATAATATACGTATCTATTCCGGCACCCTAGGGGGACCAGCACCGGGTGACCGGTGTGGCTTACCGACCGCTAAAAAGCGGAGTGTGTGTCCTCCAGATTCCCTGCCTTAGGTCCCCCGGAGCTGCAGAGCTCTTCACTGAGAATCCTCCACCGGCAGAATGCCAAAAAATGGCTGCCGGAGCTCTCAGGGGAGGAGTGGAGCCGTGGGCAGCGCCAGGAAAGTGCGGGAATCTGGGGTCCCCACAGTGATCAGTGAGGGGGGAGGAAACATGCAGGATGGTCCGGCCCTCACATCCGACGTCAGGTCGGCCGTCCCGCCCTTACCCCTGACAGGCAGGCCCGGGGGCGGGATTTTTGCGACTAGGCCGCGATGAAGCCGGGGACTAAATTTGAGACCGCGCCCGACAAGCAGGCACGGTCGGCGCGGAAGTCCGCCGGCCTTCTTAATTCAGCAGCTGCCGCAGCGTCCGGGAAGAAGGTGCGCTCCCTGCACAGTCCCCTATGGGGACACAGAGTACCTTAGAGTTGCAGGGCCCGGTCCCTGAGGTTGAATAGACTCCGGTCTGGCAGATTCCCACAGGGGCTGCGGAGGGAGCACGGTCCCAGTAAATGGATGACCGCTCAGGACCCCACTTCTCCCAGAGCCGCTAAGGGATGGTGAAGGAGACGGCATGAGGCTCCGGCCTTTGTACCCACAATGGGTACCTCAACCTTAACAACACCGCCGACGTAGTGGGGTGAGAAGGGAACATGCCGGGGGCCCCGTGGGGGCCCTCTTTTCTTCCAACCGACATAACTAATATGAGAATTCATGAGTGGATGTGTGCCTCCTTCCACACAAAGCATAAAACTGAGGAGCCCGTGATCCACGGGAGGGTGTATAGGCAGAGGGGAGGGGTTACACTTTTTTAAGTGTAATACTTTGTGTGGCCTCCGGAGGCAGAAGCTATACACCCAATTGTCTGGGTCTCCCAATGGAGCGACAAAGAAATATAAAATCAATTAATCTGATTGGTAAACGGCGTAGCGGCAAAAAAAATCCAAACTCCAAAATTACATTCTTTAGGTTGCCGCGCAAGTTTTGCGCAAAATGCAATAACTGGTGATCAAAACGTACCATCTGCGCCAAAATGGTACCAATAAAAACATCAGCTCAAGATAAGCTGTCACTGAGCCCCATATCCCAAAAATGAGAAATGATATGGGTCACAGAAAATGGCGCAAAAAGTACGTCACTTTTTTTGGACAAACGTCTGAATTTTATTTAACCCCTTACATAAAAAGTAAACCTATGCATGTTTGGTGTCTACGATCTCGTACCAACCTGAGGAATCACACTGACACATCATTTATACCATAGGGTGAACACTGTGAATAAAATACCCCAAAAACAATAGTGCAATCACACTTTTTTGCAATTTTTCCACATTTGGAATTTTTTTTGCTGTTTTCAAGTACACTATATGGTAAAACCTATGGTTTCATTTAAAAGTACAGCTCGTTCCGCAATAAACAAGCCCTGATATGGCAAACTGATGGAAAAATAAAAAAGTTAGGCCCCTTTCACATTGCGTTTCTGCAGTCCGTTACACGTATACGTTTGAATCCACCCCAAACGTATACGTTAACGCTTCCATAGACTTCCATTAAGAAACGTATGCGATCGCATGTGAAAAGAAGGGAATTTTGTTACTTACCGTAAATTCCTTTTCTTCTAGCTCCTATTGGGAGACCCAGACGATTGGGTGTACAGCACTGCCTCCGGAGGCCACACAAAGCAATTACACTAAAAAGTGTAAGGCCCCTCCCCTTCTGGCTATACACCCCCAGTGGGATCACTGGCTCACCAGTTTTAGTGCAAAAGCAAGAAGGAGGAAAGCCAATAACTGGTTTAAACAAATTCACTCCGAAGTAACGTCGGAGAACTGAAAAACCATTCAACATGAACAACATGTGTACCCGAAAAACCACCAAAAATCCCGAAGGACAACAGGGCGGGTGCTGGGTCTCCCAATAGGAGCTAGAAGAAAAGGAATTTACGGTAAGTAACAAAATTCCCTTCTTCTTCGGCGCTCCATTGGGAGACCCAGACGATTGGGACGTCCAAAAGCTGTCCCTGGGTGGGTAAAGAAATACCTCATGTTAGAGCTGCAAAGACAGCCCTCCCCTAAGGGGAGGCAACTGCCGCCTGCAGGACTCTTCTACCTAGGCTGGCGTCCGCCGAAGCATAGGTATGCACCTGATAATGTTTGGTGAAAGTGTGCAGACTCGACCAGGTAGCTGCCTGGCACACCTGTTGAGCCGTAGCCTGGTGTCGTAATGCCCAGGACGCACCCACGGCTCTGGTAGAATGGGCCTTCAGCCCTGATGGAACCGGAAGCCCAGCAGAACGGTAGGCTTCAAGAATTGGTTCTTTGATCCATCGAGCCAGGGTGGCTTTGGAAGCCTGCGACACCTTGCGCTGGCCAGCGACAAGGACAAAGAGTGCATCAGAGCGGCGCAGGGGCGCCGTGCGGGAAATGTAGATTCTGAGTGCTCTCACCAGATCTAACAAATGTAAATCCTTTTCATACCGGTGAACCGGATGAGGACAAAAAGAAGGTAAGGAGATATCCTGATTAATATGAAACGAGGATACTACCTTAGGGAGAAACTCCTGAATGGGGCGCAGCACTACCTTGTCCTGGTGGACCACCAGGAAGGGAGCCTTGGATGACAGCGCTGCTAGCTCAGACACTCTCCGAAGAGACGTGATCGCTACCAGAAAGGCCACTTTCCGTGATAGTCGAGAGAGTGAAACATCCGTCAGAGACTCGAAAGGCGGCTTCTGGAGAGCAACTAGTACCCTGTTCAGATCCCATGGATCTAACGGCCGCTCGTACGGGGGGACGATATGACCAAACCCCCTGCAGGAACGTGCGTACCTGCGGACGTCGTGCTAGACGCTTCTGAAAAAAACACCAATAGCGCCGAGACTTGCCCTTTAAGGGAGCCGAGCGACAAGCCCTTTTCCAACCCAGATTGCAGGAAGGAAAGAAAAGTAGGCAATGCCAATGGCCAGGGGGACACTCCTTGTACAGAGCACCAGTAAAAGAAAATCTTCCACTTCCGTGGTAGATCTTAGCAGACGTGGGCTTCATAGCCTGTCTCATGGTGGCAACGACCCCGTGGGATAATCCTGAGGACACTAGGATCTAGGACGCAATGGCCACACAGTAGGTTCAGGGCCGTAGAATTCAGATGGAAAAACGGCCCTTGGGACAGTAAGTCTGGCCGGTCTGGTAGTGCCCACGGTTGACCGACCGTGAGATGCCTGTCGCCAGAGCTCTTTGATCGTCATGAAAACCGGGACCTTGCTGTTGTGCCGATTCGTGAAACCCGTCCGGATGCAGAGACCATTCTCCTGCGTCCACTCCCTGGTGACTGAGGAAGTCTGCTTCCCAGTTTTCTACGCCCGGGATGTGAACTGCGGATATGGTGTATGCTCTGTCTTCCACCCCTAGCCGAATCCGGCGGACTTCCTGGGAGGCTCGCCGACTGCGTAGTCCGCCTTGGTGGTTGATGTATGCCACCGCTGTGGATTGTCCGACTGAATTCGGATCTGTTTGCCTTCCAGCCACTGCAGGAAGTCTTGCAGGGCCATATGCACTGCCCAGAGCTCCAGACAATTGATCTGAAGAGTGGACTCCTCTGAAGAGAGTCCTTGATCGTCTGAGAAAGGGGGACGTTCCTGTGTAGGGACATCGACTTCCCCTCCCATTAGCGAAGAATGTTCTATTGAAGTGGACGCAGATGAAACTGCGTGAAAGGGACTGCCTCTGGATGAGGTGTCTCCTTGAAGGAGAGACTGCACCCCCGTCTGTAGTGACCGCTGTTTGTCCAGTGGAAGCTTCACCATCGCTGAGAGAGTGTGAAACCCCAAGCTAAGATATGCCAGCGATTGGGTTTAACTTTGAAAAGTTGAGGACCCACCCGAAACTCTGGGAAGTCTCCAGCGCCATGTTCAGGCTGTGTTGGCATGCCTCTTAAAAGAGTGCCTTGACAAGTAGATGGTCTAAGTAAGGGATCACAGGGTGACCCTGAGAGTGCGGGAGTGGTCCCACTGCTGCCATGAACTTGGTGAAAACCCGTGGGGCTGTCGCTAGACCGAAGGGTAGGGCTACGAACCGAAGATGCTCGTCTTCAATAACGAATCGTAGCAAACGCCGGTGCTCTGGAGCAATCGGCACGTGGAGATAAGCATCCTGATGTCTATTGATGCTAGGAAATCTCCTTGAGACATTGAGGCAATGACGGAGCGGAGGGATTCCATCCGGAACCGCCTGGTTTTCACGTGCTTGTTGAGCAGTTTAAGGTCCAGAACGGAACGGAAGGAGTCGTCCTATTTTGTCACCCCGACCAGATCGGAGTAAAAAGTGTCTCTTGTTCCTGAGGAGGAACCGGGATTACGACTCCTACTGCCTGCAGCAGAGCCTCGGCTCGGCCGGTGAGGAAGTTTTTGCGACAAACTGTCTCTCACCCACCGGCCATTGACCTGTGGCAGTTAAATGTCGCTAAAGCGGGGGAGTCTGCCACCGACCGCGGACGCGGAGAGAGAGGGCTGAAAGTCATGAGGAAACCGCCTTGGTAGCGGTTCCTCCGGCTGCCTTCTCCGGGCGTGATTGAGCCCGCCAGGAACCTGCGCCCCTCTGAGCCTTTTGAGTCCTGTTGGACGAGGGCAATTGGGACGTGCCCGAGCCTGGGAAGGACCGAAACCTCGACTGTCCTTTCTCCTGATGGGTCTTGTTTGATAGCTGGGGTAAGGAAGAATCCGTACCCTTGGACAGTTGAATGATTTAATCCAACCGCTCACGAAACAGTCTGTCACCAGATAAAGGCAATCTGGTTAAGCACTTTTGTGGAAGCAGCATCTGCTCCAATCCCTTAACACTAGGAGCGTAACAACACGGAGTTGGCGGACGCCACTGACGTACGGCTCGTAGAGTCCAGGACAGCATAAACAGCTTGAGTCGCAATGCCGACATTGCGAGGTGAAGGACGCTACTGCGGCCAAGATGTACATGTGACCGCGTCCCTCTGCGCAATACTAGCTGAAATAGCTTGGAGTGCCTCTATGGCTGCGAATGCCGGGGCAACCGACCCGCCGATAGGGCTATCTGTCTGTCAATGGCATCTTTAAGTGAAGTCCCATCTTCCACTGCAACTATAGATCTAGCCGCAAGCCTGGAGATTGGGGGATCCACCCTTGGAGCGCTTGAGCACGTCAGGGGGGAAGAGACAACGCGTATCTTCAATACGGTTGGAGAAACGCTTATCGGGATAAGCGTGGTATTCCTGGACTGCTTCTCTGGAGTCAGAGTGACCAGAAAAGTACTCAATATATGCTTGAGATACCGAAATAGGGATTTCTTCTGCTGTGAAGCTGACCCCTCCACTGGAGGAGTTGAGGGAGAAATACCCAACCTTCCATTGATGGACGCTATAAGATTATTCACTATAGCGTCACCATCCGGTGTATCCGGATTGAGAGCGGTCTCAGGATCAGAGTCCTGAACAGCTACGTCTGCCTCGTCATACAGAGAGTACTGTGATGAAGTCGAGGGCCGTTCTTAGGGAGCTCGCTTAGGCCGTCTGGGACTGTCGTCCGTGTCAGAGCCTGCACCCTGGGATGCATGGGACCCTCCTGGAGCCATGATTTGTTTCGAAATCAGGGTGGCCAGGGGCATTGAATAAACATTGCCCAAGGTCTGTCTGGACTGCAAAGTCTGTAAGATGTTAGTCATAGCCACAGACAATATATCAGCGGAAACTGCAACTCCGTCCCTGTCCCTGGACAGGGATCACAGGTGGTTCTTTTGGCCACCTGTAGCAGAGACCCCGTTGAGTAATTGCACACACTGGGGGTCCTGGAACAGTCGCATGCAGTACAAGCAGCATAGAAAGCTTGTGCCTTGGCACCCATGCTTTTTTTTTTTTTTTTTGCTGTTGCTGTCTAGCCATCTAGGAGCATTAGCCAAGAATAGCGACCGTACAGTGCAATGTATAGCATACAAGCATGAAGTACAATAAACACTTCAGCACATGCAGTACAAGGAGCATAGAAAGCCTGTGCCTTGGCACCTTTGCTTTTCTGCTGCCGTTGTCTAGTTATTCAGGAGCATTAGCCAGGAAAAGCGACATACAGTGAATGTATAGCATACAAGCATGAAAATAACCACTGCAGCACATGCAATCCAAGCAGCATTGAAAGCTTGTGCCTTAGCACCCTTGCTTTTCTGCTGCTGTTGTCTAGTCATCAAGGAGCATTAGCCAAGAATAGCGACATGCAGTGAATGTACAAGCATGAAAATAAACTCTGCAGTACGTGCAATCCAAGCAGCATTGAAAACTTGTGCCTTAGCACCATTGCTGTTTGCTGCCGCTGTCTAGCCATCTAGGCGGGTAGACAGCCAAGAATAGCCCTTACAGTGCAATGTAAAGCATACAAGCATAAAGGACACATGACACTGCAGCACATGCAAGACAAGCAGCATCCTGATCTTTTGTTGCTGTTTCTAGGTCTGCATCCTGAATAGCGACCGTACAAAAGTACAACAGGACACTTCGGCATTAGTGGGTCAGCACTTTAGTTGCCGCTTACCGCCCGCACAAAAGCGGGTGTGTGGCGCCGGAATCCTGTGCTGGTAGCTCAGTGTCTCCGTTTTCCCGCTCTGCGTGCCGGAATGGCTGCCGGCGTCCAGAGGAGAGGGGCGGGCCGAGGGCGTGCCCGAGACAAGAGCGGGAACCCGGCGCCCACTGTGTCTAGTAAAGGGGGCTGGAGAATGCAAATAAGGCTCCAGCCCTCGGCGCTATAGAACAGCGTCTCTCCCTGTCCGAGTGACAGGGTGGGGGCGGGAACGAAGCGGCGCTAGGCCGCAAAAGCCGGGGACTAAAGTTAGAAGCGCCGCCGCCGTAAAAGCGCGGTCGGCGCGTCCCCGGCGCACTACAAGTCGCAGCTGCGCCGCCGCTCCAGGGGCGGTCGGCGCGGCGGTCCCCACACGTAAAGTCCCCCAATAATCTGCAGGGACTATAAGCCCAGCGCACAGCGCTACAGTCCCCGGCGCACTAGCACACCCAGCAAGCCTGGAGTGTGCGTGGCCTGCCATACGGGGACACAGAGTACCTGAAAGTTGCAGGGCCTTGTCCCTGAACGGCACTCCCGCTCCACATCCAGCAGGTTCTATGGGTCTGTGGATGGAGCCCGGCCTCAGGGCTTGGTGGCCGGAAAGATCCCACTTCCTCAGAGCCCCTCAGGGGGATGGGGAAGGAAAACAGCATGTGGGCTCCAGCCTCCGTACCAGCAATAGGTACCTCAACCTTACAAACCGCAAGTGGGGTGAGAAGGGAGCATGCTGGGGGCCCTAGTATGGGCCCTCTTTTCTTCCATCCGATAGAGTCAGCAGCTACTGCTGACTGAACAGTGGAGCTTATGCATGGATGTCTGACCTCCTTCGCACAAAGCAGAAAACTGGTGAGCCAGTGATCCCACTGGGGGTGTATAGCCAGAAGGGGAGGGGCCTTACACTTTTTAGTGTAATTGCTTTGTGTGGCCTCCGGAGGCAGTGCTATACACCCAATCGTCTGGGTCTCCCAATGGAGCGCCGAAGAAATAGCATACGTTTCGTACAAGTACGTTTTTTGAAACGTACCGGAAAACGTATACTACTACGTTTTTCTGTTCGTTGTTGAAAACGTACACTAAACGTTTACATTTATTTTAACATTAGAGTCTATGGAAAAAGCATTGTACCGTATGATCCATGATTGTACATATTTGCGGTCTACGTTATTATTGCGTTTCAGAAACCTTGTCAATATAAGGAAAGACATGTGACCCATCATGTGATGTTGTAACGTGACCGGAAGTGTCGCACATAGTTTCTCACTTTCTCGCACATAGTTAACTTCATGCACCCAAAATCTCCTGCGTCTTCTCTGCCTCCTACGCAATTGCATTAAACGATATTTCACAAGCAAAGACACAATCATCTTGCTGCTACTCCTTTGACAATGTACTGGAAAGAAGAACACACATACACTGGATACACCCACAAAAAAAAAAATTGTCAGCAGAAAACTTTATTGTACTTTAACAATGAACAAACGGATATGTTTTTACTCCACACAAAGAATTTGTCAAACGTATTGGGCTACGTTTAACGTATACGTTTTGACAGTACTAAAATAGGACAAATTTGACCAAATAGCACAGTCCGTTAAACGTATACGTTTACAGTATACGTCTAACGGACTGCACAAACGCAATGTGAAAGGAGCCTTACAGCTCTCGGAGGAAGGGGAGCAAAAGAAAAAAAAAAAAAAAAAAAAACGAAACATGGAAAATTGGCCCGGGGTAAAGGGGTTAAGACTTTCAGTTAGTGAGACAGGCGGCACAAATTGCGGCTCACGCAGCCTGTGTGTGCGCTCAGGTTTTACTCCACAGCTGACATTACCCGTCTGGGAATGTGAATAACTCGCATTATGCCCTTGTATCGTTTAGCAGCGACTCCTTACATATGCTCCAGGTGAATTTCAGCTTTAAAGAGACTATAAAATTGATCGCCTTTCTATAGGTAGGAATAATGGGCAGAAGCTGTAGTACCAGGCATGGCCACAACCAAATCTACAGTGCTGCACTTAGTAACAACAAACAAAAACGTAGCATGCCCTTCATTCAGATGATCAGGGATAGTAAGGAGCCATCAATGTTTTAACTCTGGAAACCCATGTGACAATGGAAGCCCAATAACCCTTGCAGTGCCATATCTCCGATAATACATACATCCTTTCTTCTTCTTCTTCTTGTTCTTTTTCTTCTTCCCACCTGCACCATCTCCTTCAACGTCACCATCTTGAATACAATAGAGGAGAATTACTATAATCCCCAAACAAGTAACACCATTACATTTTGAGTGGTGGTATTTGGTATAATCCAATAGTGGTAAACAGGCCCTATACATGCCACCACAGGCCAGGGCCCATTCTGATCTGCATGCCCCTGTGTAGATGTACACTGGACAACAATATAAAAAAATATAAAAAAAAAACAAAAAAAAAAAAAACACTTGTGTTTGCTTCCATTATTCATGAGCTGATCTCAAGGACCTAAGACATTTCTTTGTATATAAAAGACCTTTTGTTTTTGCTCAAATTCACTGAATGTTCATTTCTCTACCATAAGCATTCTGTGAAGGTGTTTCAGAGCATTTGGCAGTACAGCCAACCGGCCTCACGACCATAGACCACATGTAAGCACAGCAGCCCAGGATCAGCATCCTGTGTGTGCCTGACACCAGCCACCCGGCAGCTGCTGGAACAATCCGATTGCATAACCAAACAATTTTTGCTCAAACTGTCAGAAATCGTCTAAGGCCTGCGACACACATCCGTGCCGCCGGTACGAGTTTGGGACTTTTTGACACGTACCGGCACCACGCACACACATGCACCAATGTTACCCTATGGTAACAGGCACACACGCGTAAATCCACACGGAACGTGTCCCCGTGTGGTTTGTACGTGTGTGCGTTTTTAAACACAGCTGACCGGCATCACGCAGGCACGGACCTGCTAAAGTCAATGGGTCCGTGTCTGCACGTATGTGACACGGAGCATGTACATGTGCTGTCCGTTCGGTCAGTGTGCGTTTTTTTGGGGTTTTTTTTTTAATGGTGAAACGGCTCAAGACACATGGACTGCACACAGACATGACACGTACGCATCTCACGCATACACGGACATTCAACACGCACGGCAAGCATACACCATCACACTGAGGTCACATGTACTGGAGAAACGGACATGAAAAACAGACCGCGAGACACGCACGTGTTTTCTGCGGACGTGTGTTTCAGGCCTAAGAGAAGCTCATCTGCTGCTCGTCATCCTCATCGGGGTCTCCACCTGACTGCAGTACATTGACAGAACCAACCTGAGTGGGATAATGCTCATTCTATAGTGTCTGACACTTTGGCGAGGTTCTCTTCCTGGATGAATCCTGGTTTTCACAGTACAGGGCAGATGGCAGACTGTATGGCATTGTGTGGGTGAGCAGTTTGCTGATGTCCCTGTTGTGAATACAGTGGTCCATGGTGGAGGTGGGGTTACAGTATGGGTAGGTGTATGTTATGGACAGTGAACACAGGTGCATTTTATTGATGTCATTTTGAATGCACAGATACCATGATGAGATCCTGAGGCCATTGTTGTGCCAGTCATCCACAGCCATCACCCCATGTTGCAGCATAATAATGCATGGGCCAACAATGCAAGGATCTGTACACAATTCCTGGAAACTGACCGTATCCCAGCTCTTGCATGGACAGCATACTCACCGGACATGTCACCCATTGAGCATGTTTGGGATTTAAGTCCCTGTCAATATAGAGTAACTTGGCACAGCCAGTGAAGAGGAGAGGACCAGCATTCCACAGGCCATAATGAACCTGATCAGCTCTATGCGAAGGAGATGTGTTGCACTGTGTGAGGCAAATGGTGGTCACACCAGATACTGACTGGTTTTCTGACCCTCCTGAACCCTCCAATACTGTAAAAATGCACATTTTAGAGTGGCCTTTTAGGCTGCTTTCACACTACGTTTTTTTTAACATGCGTCATGAACGTTTTTTTAACGCAAAAACAGATCCAGTGCAAATACGTTTGCATTTCAATGCATTTGCAATGGACTCAACATGCGTTCACTTGTGTTCGCGTGCGTTATAGTGAGGATCCAGAGAGTTGCAGTTTTTTAACTTTTTTCAAAAACGCTACTTGTAGCGTTTTTGAGCTGCGTCCAAATACTGCAAATTGCTGGATTCTGACCAAACAGCACGCAAACGCATGTGAACGCTGGCATGCTGATAGGCAGGATCCTGCTTGCTCTACTGAGCATGCCCAGAAACCAGCCTGGCGTGATCAGTCCCTCTCTCCCCTCCCTCTCCTCTCTCTCCCCCGCCTGAGAGCTGCGGAGGCTCGTAACCAAGGTAAAGATCGGGTAACTTGCTTGGATACCCGTTTACCTTGGTTACGTGTGCAGGGAGCCCGGCTCCTAGCAGCTGCAGACACTCGTAACCAAGGTAAATATCGGGTATCCAAGCAAGTTACCCGATGTTTACCTTGGATATGATCCTCTGCAGCTGTCAGATGCCGGCACCCAGTCTGTCACGTTCAGTTCCCCTCAGTCCCGATCACATGACTCCAATGCCCGCCCATAAACTTCAAGTGACAGGATACTGCAATATAACACATGCGTTTGCATGCGTTTTTCTTTGTAAAAACAGGATCCGCTTTTACAGCAAAAAAACGTTCATGACGCATGTTAAAAAAACGTAGTGTGAAAGCAGCCTTATTGTGGCCATCCGAAGGCACACCTGTGCAATAATCATGCTGTCTAATCAGCATCTTGATATGCCACACCTGTGAGGTGGATGGATTATCTCAGCAAAGAAGAAGAGCTCACTAAAGCCAAGTTCACATGTCCAGTAATCAACGGTTAGAAGAATCCAGCAGCAGCATTGTTAAAAAATTGATTGTAGGTGGATCTGTTTTTGTTAACCTGATAGTCTGTGGAAAACTTATCTGATAACAGATTGCTATTTAGCCATTTGTTTTTTTTACTTTTTGGATCAGTTTCCAATAGAAAATTAATAGCAATCCGTTAAAAGATCCATTTTCCATAGACTCCAATGTTAATAAACCGGATCCAGCTAAAATCAATTATTTAAAAACAGTCAAAAATGTTTTGTCTGCACAACTTTTTTGCTAACGGATTGCTGCTGGATCTGTCCTAACAGATGATTACTGGACATGTGAGCTTAACATAACACAGATTTACACAAATTTGTCAACGTCATTGCAGAGAAAAAGGCCCTTTGTACATAGAAAAGTCGTAGATCTTTGACTTCAGCTCATGAAAAATGGGAGCAAAAACAAAAGTGTTGTGTTTAGAATTTTGTTCAGTGTATACAGCACCAGAAGAACTTACCATCCTCCTCCTCGTCTTTGTTTTCCAGCGTTTGCTTGTCCAGCCGTTTAGTCACCTCATCAATGACAGGACCTGCAGCTCCAGCTTCTTTCTCAGGTTCTTGTCCTACAGAATATGGAGAATATAAGACCCTAAAGAGTAAATGTGATAATGATTGTCTTAACAGAACGATCAGCACAGAATGACTGTTCAAACCAACTGCACGAACTTGTGCATCATGGAGGAGCCAAACAGTTAAAGGGAACCAATCACCAGGATTTCCGTATATAAGCTAAAGCCAGTGCTATACTGGCACTATCAGGCTGATTCTATACATACCTGCAATGGTCAGCTCCGATGTTTGGGTTTGAAAATCCAAGAAAGTAAAGTTTGTAAAATCAGCAGCTTCTTGAGTGACAGTTGCACTGGAGCAGATCATATATTCATAGTTATCCCCTCCCCCTGTTAGAATTAGCATAAGTATTATACAAACAATTCACTTTTTCACTTGCAGGACCTGTGTGATATCATACCCATGTGACCAGAAGGGGCAGGGCCTCAGCCAACATAGCTGATACCAGGAAGAAACTTTTCTGTTGGCTGAGGCCCTGCCGCTTCCGGTCACATGGGTATGACCTCACCACAGGTCCGGCTAGTGAAAAATTTAATTGATTGTATAATACCTATGCTACTTCTAACAGGGGGAGGGGATAAGTACGAGCCCTGCTATTATCTGATCCTCAGCTGCTGTCATTCAAGAAGCTGGTGATTTTATAAAAACTTTACTTTTTTGGCTTTCAAAACCTACACATCCGAGCTGCCCACTACAGGTATGTATAGAATCAGCCTGATAGTGCCAGTATTGCACTGGCTTTAGCTTATACAGGAAAATCCTGGTGACTGGTTCCCTTTAAGTGCATCCACCACCTGCTTGTTTCCCTTCCATCTGCATCCCCCTTCTGTGATTGACAATTCTGGTTTCATAGAGCCAAAGAAGTGTGGAGATAAAAAACAAGCAGGTGGGTAGGTGCGCTTAAATCTTTGGCCCCTTCATGATGTACTTGGTTTGGACAGTCATTCTGTGCTGACCATTTAATGGAGTTCTCCTATCCTTAGGCCACCGTTGAGTATTACAGATTAGCTCCCAATCAAAATACAAAATAATGGGGCTGATGTGCAGTACCTGGCAGTGGCTGTTAGTGCTACTACATTCAGCATTTACATCTGGCTGCCGGAGTAACAAACAGCTGATCACTGGGGGGTGTAGAATGTTGGACCCTCAACAATCCGAAATAAGGGTCATCAATACCGGAAGGACAGAAAATCCCAATGAGGGCTCATACTATCTTACTGACAGCATGGACAAAGCATTACACCACATATTCAATGGTAAACCATTAAAAAGTACAAAAAACAAAAAAAAAAAGGGGGGGGGGCGCACCAGTTTAGCAGTTCCAATTTCCATGTAAATTCTTAATTTCAACAGTTATTCATGTACGAATGAATGAAAAGTTCACGTCCAGTATTAACTGCATCGAGCTAATAGGTCTTATACCTGCAATAACGCATGATGGTACATCACAAAGCTGGTGTGGACTCCTATGCCCATGCCATACCCCACAGGAGCCCACAGTAATATACAGATGGGCTCACTGCAACACCGGCATGACAACCCAGAATCAAAATCAGATTGGATAGTTATTAACATAAGAAGCTGCATTTGATCTGGTACATGTTATAACAGCTCGTGTATAAAAACAACTGCCACTCGGATGTCACACATACAGACCCACGGAACACCAAGCATTTTTCCAGTCACCTGACCCAGGTAATAGGGTATATGCCCACCATCAGGACCCACTACATCCTGGACGCTGCATGTCCTGACCTGTGGGACTGCGAGTCTCCTCCACAGGAGAATGCAGTGACCCGTGCCCACGATACGGCCTCGGGCAGTTGTGGTCTCTCTTCTGTTCTCCCTGTGGAGAACACTTGTGACTCTGCAGCAAAGAATTGGCATGCTGTGGCTCAGATAGCCGCACCACAGGTCAGTTAACGCTGCGGGCAGTACAAACACAGTGGGCAGATTTCTAGAAATTCCATCCACTGTGCTTGTACTGTACAACGCAGCGTTTTAGACACAGCAGAAGCAGGCTACATCCAAAACACTAAACCCTGATCGTGGGCACACAGCCTTGCAAATACATGCTGTGTGAAAAAGAATGCAATATATTTATTTTTACCTTTAATCCCCTAAAAAAAAAAAAAAGTAATAAAACATAAAACTTCCCAATATGGCTTCCTGACCAAATCCAGCCCTCATACGGCAACACAGGGAACAGAAGGGCTCTGGGAGTGCTACCCCTGAAAGTGAGGAACCTGCCAGTAAGACCCCAAGAAGAAGCTGCACTGTGCAGTCAAAAGAACCGGATCAGTCAGCGGCCGCTTGCTGACAGTTTCCAAGTTTGGCTAAGTTCACATGTCCAGTAATCATCTGTTAGAATAGATCCAGCAGCAAAACAACTTTTTTGTTGGCTTTCAAATAATCTGATTTTTACAGGATCCGTTTTTTTACTTCAGTCTATGGAAAACGGATCCGATAACTGTTGCTATTTCTTTTCAGGTTTTATTTCATTTTCAAAGCAACTCTTTTTTTTTACTGGCTCAGTTCCAAATGGAATATAAATAGCAATCCGTTACCGGATCCGCTTTCCACAGACTCCAGTGTTAAAGAAAAAAATGGACCCAGCTGAAATAACTTACGGAAATGAACTACTGCTGGATGCAGTGTAACGGATGATTAGTGGTTGTGCACGCTGTCTCTGTGCCGTCTCCCCCCATCTCTGGCTCTGTGCACTGTCTCTACCCCAGCCTGCCTCAGCGCTGTCTCTCCAGCTATGCAGTCTCCACACCACCTCACCCACCGTCTGTGTGCTATCCCCCCCTCTCTGTGCCATCTCCCCATCTATGCAGTCTCCACGTCACCTCACAGTGTCCGTACCATCCCCTCGTCATCTCTCCGTCTCCGCGCAGTCTCCCCGCCGCCTTTCCATCTCCATGCCATCTCCCCACCGTCTCCCCCATCTAACCAGCTCTGTGCCGTCTCCTCATTGTCCCCCCAATCTCCACAATGTCTCCCCCACTGCATCCCCATCTACGCTGGATCCCCATCTACGTTTCGCCTCCCCCACTCCCCATCTACATTTTGCCTCCCCCATCTCCGTCCCCCTCTACGCTTCGCCTCCCCCATCTCCGTCCCCCTCTACGCTTCGCCTCCCCCATCTCCGTCCCCCTCTACGCTTCGCCTCCCCCATCTCCGTCCCCCTCTACGCTTCGCCTCCCCCATCTCCGTCCCCCGCTCCGTCCCCCTCTACGCTTCGCCTCCCCCCGCTCCGTCCCCCTCTACGCTTCGCCTCCCCCCGCTCCGTCCCCCTCTACGCTTCGCCTCCCCCCGCTCCGTCCCCCTCTACGCTTCGCCTCCCCCCGCTCCGTCCCCCTCTACGCTTCGCCTCCCCCCGCTCCGTCCCCCTCTACGCTTCGCCTCCCCCCGCTCCGTCCCCCTCTACGCTTCGCCTCCCCCCGCTCCGTCCCCCTCTACGCTTCGCCTCCCCCCGCTCCGTCCCCCTCTACGCTTCGCCTCCCCCCCCGCTCCGTCCCCCTCTACGCTTCGCCTCCCCCCCCGCTCCGTCCCCCTCTACGCTTCGCCTCCCCCCCGCTCCGTCCCCCTCTACGCTTCGCGCCCCCCCGCTCCGTCCCCCTCTACGCTTCGCCTCCCCCCGCTCCGTCCCCCTCTACGCTTCGCCTCCCCCCGCTCCGTCCCCCTCTACGCTTCGCCTCCCCCCGCTCCGTCCCCCTCTACGCTTCGCCTCCCCCCGCTCCGTCCCCCTCTACGCTTCGCCTCCCCCCGCTCCGTCCCCCTCTACGCTTCGCCTCCCCCCGCTCCGTCCCCCTCTACGCTTCGCCTCCCCCCGCTCCGTCCCCCTCTACGCTTCGCCTCCCCCCGCTCCGTCCCCCTCTACGCTTCGCCTCTCCCCGCTCCGTCCCCCTCTACGCTTCGCCTCCCCCCGCTCCGTCCCCCTCTACGCTTCGCCTCCCCATCTCCCTCGCTCCGTCCCCCCCTACGCCTCGTCTCCCCCCGCTCCGTCCCCCTCTACGCTTCGTCTCCCCATCTCCCTCGCTCCGTCCCCCTCTACGCTTCGTCTCCCCCCGCTCCGTCCCCCCCTACGCCTCGTCTCCCCCCGCTCCATCCCCCTCTACGCTTCGTCTCCCCATCTCCCTCGCTCCGTCCCCCCCTACGCCTCGTCTCCCCCCGCTCCATCCCCCTCTACGCTTCGTCTCCCCCCGCTCCACCCCCCTCTACGCTTCGTCTCACCCCGCTCCATCCCCCTCTACGCTTCGTCTCCCCATCTCCCTCGCTCCGTCCCCCCCTACGCCTCGTCTCCCCCCGCTCCATCCCCCTCTACGCTTCGTCTCCCCATCTGTATACAGGCACAGCCTTCGCCCTGATAAGCTCCGCTCAATAATGGCGGTATATACGGTGTGTCCCGGTATACATCGTGACACAGCAGATCTGTGAGCGGCCTCTCTCCTGACAGCCCGGTGCAGGCAGAACTCGCTGAGGCCAGCACATCCCGGCACCATGTTCCCCGGCGCTCAGCTCCTCTCCTACCGGCTTTGCTCTTCTTCTTCTTCTTGCGCTTCTTCTTGGCAGCGCTGCTGTCCCCTGCAGCCACCACTTCATCCTCCTCCAGCTCCCCGTTTAGGTGCCGGTCCCCGTTCTCTTCCACCACCCCGGGCCTCTCTCGTTGAGCTGCGACGCTCGCCATCTTACCAGCGAGGAAAAGGCAGCCAAGGGCGCATGCGTAGCTCTAGTCCATGATGCCGCAGGCTCGGCGCAAAGCATGCTGGGATGTGACTGGAGGACTGAATGTTCCAGCGCAGAGAGAACTGGTGGAGGTCGTCAGCAGGGGGCGCTGTGCTGCAGATTACAATTCTTATTACTTGTTGCATTTATGTCATATTTACAAAAGAAATATTAAAAAAAGACTTCAATTTTCTAAATAACTAAACAAACCCAGTAGATGTAACCTGTTCAAGATCTTAAAGGGGTTGTCCAGAGACAACATGTCATGTCAGGATAAGTGATAACTTATTGATATGTGGGGGTTTGACCCTTTTATATGAGACGTGCGCCACACTTTGTCGACAGCCCCTAGGCAATGAATGGGCTTTCGATTAGCGGCTCCATTAGGTAACGGGGTAAAATTCCCCTGTTCTTCTGATCGATGCGGATCCCTTTGGCCAGAATCACACTTGCTAGTGCCTCGCGTGTAACTCGCGCGAGTCTCTCATGGTAGAACCCGGCATGACCGCACACTTTCCTGACAGGAGCGGGTCGGTTGCATGCAGGGCCGGCCTTAGCCTGAATGGCGCCCTGTGCAAAACTGCCCTTTGGTGCCCCCCCCCTTCTGATTTTTTACCCAGTTTCCCAGGAAACAAATGACGATAGGAGCCAATTTTTCTTATATCCTAATAAAATTCAGCTCTTCAAATGTACAAAATACTCCAAATTTTTGCTGGAGAATCTGCACCTCAAATCCACCACGTTTGATCTCGTTCTTTTAGAGGTCTTCCGATTTCAACCATTTATGCCGTATCCCTGGATATTACATCATGGATGGTACATGCGGATCCCCCAATGGGGTGCACTTGTATCTGGAGAATGAGGCGCTGCCGCTCTTCATAGACAGATGATATATATTTCTATACACTAAGGGTATGTGCGCACGTTGCTTTTTACCTGCTTTTTTGCTGCTTTTTCTTCTGCGCTGTTTAATGCCAAAATGGATGTGTTCTTCTATTCAAGCAAAGTCTATGGGAATTTGGGTTTCTTGTTCACACTATGTTGTTCAAAATGCTGCCTTTTTGAGGCAGAACTTTGGTCAAAAACTCAGCTTGTCAAAGAAGCAACATGTCAATTGTTTTTGCCATTTGGGTTTTGCACTGCAAAGCTGAGTTTTTGACCAAAGTTCTGCCACAAAAAGGCAGCATTTTGAACAACATAGTGTGAACAAGAAACCCAAATTCCCATAGACTTTGCTTGAATAGAAGAACACATCCATTTTGGCATTAAACAGCGCAGAAGAAAAAGCAGCAAAAAAGCAGGTAAAAAGCAGGTAAAAAGCAACGTGCGCACATACCCTTAGAGCGGCGCAGGTCGTGGCCCCATTGGTGGGATCAGCATCTACTATACAAATCCTGAGGATAAAAGTACAGGATGATGCCAGATAATGCACGATGGAGCCGGCGGCCGATGCTGCGTGTACTCTGGACCAAAAAGTCCAAAATACAAATGTTAAAGGAGAATGTACGAAATTAGAAAAAAAATCTTTGCTTTCTATGTAATAAAGAGTCCTCAGGTTATATGTGTCACTGCCTCTCAGCTCCAATGACCTGAACAGACTGAGGTGCAGCACCACATACACACCTTGAGGACAAGGAGTGCTGTGTATGTGTCACTGCCTCTCAGCTCTACTGACCTGAATAGACTAAGCTGCAGTACCACATACACACCATGAGGGAGGGGCCCTATGTATGGAAGAACTATGGCATATACAGTATACTGTAATCTATTTATTAACCAGTTTGGGCTCACACCTGCTGGCAATGCTGCAGATAATTTTGTTGGAAAATTTGTAAGATAAATCCGCGCTGAATCGTGATATTCTGCAGACTTTCATAATACACACCTCAGCTGCTGCAGAACATCATCATACACATCTCAATTGCTCTAGAACCTCATCATACACACCTTCTATGCTGCAGAAACTCATTATACACATTTCAGCTGCTGCAGAATCTCATAATACACCTCAGCTGCTGCAGAACCCCATAAGGCTATGTGCGCACGTTGCGTATTTGCATGCAGTTACGCTGCGATCTGCACCGCAGCATAACTGCATGCGTCCTGCGTCCCCAGCATAATCTATGAAGATTATGCAGGAGACGTGCGCACGTGACGTATTAGAGCACAGCGCTTCGGCTGCTGCCCGAAGCGCGCGTTCTAAGAAGTGACATGTCACTTCTTTCCTGAGCTCTGCATGCAGCGCCCACTCTGTCTATGGGAGGGGCTGGACTCAGAGCGCATGAAATCGGCTTTTTTTTTTTTTTTTTCATTACGGACTCTTTCTGCAGCGATTTGAAGCGCACGTGTGCTGTTCAAATCGCTGCAGAAATTTCTGCAGGACAGAACGCTACGTGCGCACATAGCCTAATACACATCTCAGCTGCTGCAGCTCCTCATAATACACCTCAGCTGCTGCAGAACCCCATAATACACATCTCAGCTGCTGCAGCTCCTCATAATACACCTCAGCTGCTGCAGAACCCCATGATACACATCTCAGCTGCTAGCGATGCATTACATTGACAGACCTTCATACCTACACTAAACCATTCCATGTGATGTGCAGACGGCAGTGACGCCATGTCAAGTATGAGACTCCAATGTTATTTTGTTACAGCATAAGTTCTCTGACAGCTGATTCCTCCTGCACAACCTCCAGGTGGAAGGAATCAGACGCTGGCTCCATTATTGCAGTCGTGTATATTTTACTCTGATGCTGCCACGTTTCAAATAATACACATATAATATCTGTCCAGGGATGATGCAACTAGGATGAGGAGCCCAGGAGGCCGGTCCCCGGTAGCTTCTCCCTGCTCTGCTGCCCTGGACTGACCAGTGTCTCTCTTGTGTGACATTCTGCAGATTAGCCAAATCTGAGAGGTCATGTGATCGCTCACCAGTGATTGGCAGACTCTGGGTCATCTGCTGAATGACGTCTCCTCCTGCTTCTCTCATTGTTATCATTTTCAATTTGAGAAAAACAGGAGGAGACGTCATTTGGCAGATGACCACACATTGCAAATCACATGTGAGTGATCAGATAACTACCACTCGAATCAGCAAGTGAAATCCTAACAGAGCACATATTACACACCTTTAGGATATGGCAGGTCAACATTCAGAATTACATTACACGTGATAGGTATAGAGCATATGTAGGGTGTATAATAAATAAATATATATATATATATAATGTATTACCCCCTACATTTGCTCTGCACCCACTCTGGCCGCAGCTGCAGGGCCCACTGGCATCACATCACAGGCTCCCCCTGATGTCATTACACCTATCTGGGACCCACAGCTGCAGAGCAAGGGCGAAACAGGGAGACAGTGGCTATCTCCTCCTCAATGGTGTTCAACCATGCATCCAAGGAAATAGCAATGGCCCCCATCACCAACAGGCCTTGTCATTTTGCCACTGCATAAATTACACCATATACATGGCACACATACAGTAGATACTATATAAAAGATTGATGAATGCAGGGTTTGACTGGGGTGCCTGGGGTCCACAGGAGTTATATCTAGAGGCCACACTACAACTATATGCAAATACCTGCAGGAGCCCCCACACAGCCTCCTACACGCAGCAGGAGCCCCCACACAGCCTCCTACTGTGGCGCCCTGGACAAGCCAGGTCGTCACAGGTACTGCAACAACACACCCCACACCCCACACCCCGGTTAGGCACATCAGTCACACACAAATCCTTGTTGCCTCCCTCCAGGGGCTGATGTCCACACCAGGTGGGGTGGAGCCAGGCGGTTGACCCCACCCACTGAGGAGTTCACAGTCCTGGAGGCGGGAAAAGGAAAGAGTGCAGTTAGGGAGAGTGAAGGAGTAAGTGGCAAGTGAGGAGCAGTCTGACCGTGTCCAGGTACGTGGCCCGGGCACATACAGCAAGGTTGGCAGACGGTGGTGGCCGTCTGCAGGAGATGGGGTTTCCCAGCAGCAAAGACCCGATTGAAGGCAACCGTCCAAACCGTGAAGGGAAATACAGTCACTGCCAAGGCTACAATTCCCAGGGCCAGAGCCTGCGGGCAAAAGGAGCTCCTCTGGCGCCTTTCCAAGCTGGGGAGCGGGTTACCGGTGGGAAGCCATCGGGGCCGAAAACACACTACAGGTGCAGGGAAAGAAAAAAGACCTATTTAATGAAACGAGTAAATCGAGCCAAAGAATAAATTCCATATATAAAATTTAGAAATCTTTATTGAAAAAAATTAAAAATATTTCCTAAAAAAGAGGACACTGACAAAGGTTCACGGTTACCAAAATGCTAATGTACATACAAGTGGACATACATAAATACAATTTATTAATTGATGAGACACACAATAATCACTACAAATGCTGCCAGGTAGATATAAAGAGAACAAATCTCCTTAAGAATACAAAGATGGACCCCGCCAGACTAAGGCTATTTACTTTAATATATTTCCATGGGGATACCCCTAAGGAGGAGGGGAGAAGAGAGCTCCAATCACTACATATAAGAATATTATCAGATCACAATATTCGCCATACTCATATCATCAAGCATATTCACCATGTTCATATCTCAGCCTTAATGGCATATAATAGAGAAAACAAATCCGCAGATAAATAGGAGAAACGTGATGGAAAAAAGTTCTCCTAAGAACAATGGGCAAGAGCAAGCGATGATAGAAACTACGCAACTAGCTCTATCAGAGGAGGTACAATGTAAAGGACCCCAAAGATAAGATACTTGCTGCCATACCATAAGGTTTATACATAAAGACAAAGCCAAACAATGGCAAATGGTAAGAATGGCAGACAGCTATATAGGTGGTTTAGAGATGAATAAAGCCCGAAGTGGGACAACAGCAAGGAAGTATAGAAACAATCCAAGAGGCAGCAGAAAGATTACCTAAAATAAGCGTGTGCTCAGAATATGACAGCCGAGAACCATAAAGAATGCCCCTACGCGCGCGTTTCGCGTCTAGCTTCTTCCAGGGGGTGCAGATAGGCAGTATACCCAAGTTTTTTATACTCACTACAGGCCGTGATGATTAATGGCGCTCCCGCGTCCCGCCCTGCCCCCACGACCGCCGGGCGCGGCGTCTGACGTCACCGCGCTCAGCCCACGTCAGACGCGTTCATGACGTGGACGGAGGGCGGCGAGGTACATACGACGCGTTGCCATAGCAATCTGGGAGCCGGCCGGACACAGCAGCGCACGTCACGGTAGATCATAGAGCCTGAGCAAAACTCCATGGTGGCATAATACCGGACCATCCAAGCATAATTAAAGTGAGAACGTGCATAAGTTTAAGAATGCAACCATCGAAACCATATGGTATGCATATAATATATGTTACATTAAATAAGTGAACAGTGTTAAGAAAAAAGGGGAAGTGAATAAATAAGAGCAAAAAATAGGATAAAAAAGAAAAATAAATAAATAAAGGAGGATAAGAGATATAATAAAAAAGTGGCAGTGATAGCAGATACACATATAGTAAAATCAAGTGAGACCAATAAATAGACATATTGATATACTAAATAGATACATACATAAGTGACATACAGGATAAAAATTAATAGAATCAAACCTACTAGATTAGAATTAAATACATAAAACACAAGGTCAAGATGACAAAATAAATAAATGTGGCCAAAAAAAATGAAAAGAGACATGACATCAAATAAAAGAAATATGAAGATAAGAAAAAAAATCAAAAAATGAATAAAAATGAGAGGGGAAAAAAAATTATAAATAAATAAAAAATAAAAAAATAAAAATAGGAATAGAGGGAGTATAACAAAAAAATAAGATAATAATGATAAAAAATAAAAAATAGAAATAGTGAAAAAGTGAATGAAAAAATATAGTGATCACGTGGATAGTGCCAGTAGGTAAAAACTACAAACAGTAGCACATAAATAATTTTATTCGTTGAAAGGTGCAGTGCAGCTGATGGATTCATAGGTCCGTGGAGTAGCCCAGGTGAGATTTATGGAGTCAAATCTATGAGTAAAAACATGAAAATTAAAAAAGTTAAAACCAAAAGTGTTTATTAAAATGATACCAAAGGGTATACAAAAATGGTTAAAAATCTACAGGAAAGGGGCAAAACTGAGTACATCATTAAGGCCATTGGGGCGGACACATCCAATTTTAGAGATCCATCGGGTTTCCAGCTGAGCTAATCTTTTTTTATAATCTCCACCTCTCTTGTCCAGATTAATCCGATCGATGCCAAATGCCCGCAGACCGCTGGCATCACAATTATGTTTAGATCTAAAATGTCTGGGAATAGGTTTCAGAGAAGAGATGTCTTCAACTGTTGCTGCCTTCGCAATGTCCCGTACATGCTCTCTTATTCTGGTTTTTAATTGCCGTGATGTCAAACCAACATATATTAGTTTACACGGACAAACCGCATAATATACAACGTACGTGGTATTGCAGGTAATATGTTGGGTAATTTTAAATTGACGAGTACCATCACTGGATATGAAATCAAAAGCCCTGATCATATTAGGGCAAGCAATACAGTCATGGCAAGGAAAAAAGCCCCATTTAGGGCCCATTGTTCCAAAAGGATTCTTTTCCCTGTTGGATCCCTCATAACAACTATGGGTGAGTAAATCACGAAGATTCGGAGATCTCCTATAGGTGATGGAAGGCTTGTCAGTAATCGATTTTGACAAAACAGGGTCAGCAGTCAGTATAGGCCAAAACTTGTCCAAGGCCATCCTAACCTCATGCCATTTAGAGTTATACGTGCTGATGAATCTTACCTGTTGGTCAGCTTTAGGAGTTCTCCTAGAATGTAGAAGTGTTTCTCTCTTCGTTACCAGAGCTCTTTGATAGCCTTTCTTGATGCTCCTCCCCGTATAGCCTCTATCCTTAAAACGACCCTTAAGGTCTTCCGCATATCTGTGAAAGGTTTCATCGGATGAACAAATCCGTCGAGTTCTCAGGAATTGTCCTATGGGAATGCCAGAAATTAAAGGGTAAGGATGGGACGAAGAGGCATGTAACAGTGAGTTCACCGATGTGGACTTCCGATGTACCTCTGTTTGTAGAAATCCAGTGTGATCCTTGAAGACATGCACATCCAAGAAGTCAACATCGGATTGGCTATAGTGATATGTCACTTTGATATTCATCTGGTTTTGATTAAGTTCATGAAGAAATCCTTTCAAGGCATATTCAGAGCCCTGCCAAACCATAAATACGTCGTCAATATACCTGGTCCAAATAAGGACCCCTTCGACATATACCGAATGTTCAGGTGAAAAGAAGACCTCCCTCTCCCACAGCCCCAGGAATAAATTTGCATAGGAGGGCGCAAAGGCCGCTCCCATTGCAGTACCCTGGAGCTGCAGGTAGAGGGCACCCTTGAACAAAAAATAATTGTGTGTGAGGGCAAAATCAATCAAAGAAAGCAAAAATTGAGTTTTTTTAAAGTCTAAAAGAGACATACTCAAAAGCATTTCTACTGCCCTCATACCATCTTGGTGCCGAATGGATGTATATAAGGACTCGATATCACAAGTCACCAACCACATATCCTTCTCCATCTGAACATTTTCAATTTTTTTGAGAAACTCATTGGTGTCTTTGAGATAAGATGGCAAGCTCTCCACAATAGGTTTTAAATGAAAGTCAATGTACTTACCTATTGTTTCACAGAGACTGCCATTCCCAGAAACAATAGGACGACCCGGAGGGCAAGATAAATCCTTCTTAAACTTATGCACGTTCTCACTTTAATTATGCTTGGATGGTCCGGTATTATGCCACCATGGAGTTTTGCTCAGGCTCTATGATCTACCGTGACGTGCGCTGCTGTGTCCGGCCGGCTCCCAGATTGCTATGGCAACGCGTCGTATGTACCTCGCCGCCCTCCGTCCACGTCATGACGCGTCTGACGTGGGCTGAGCGCGGTGACGTCAGACGCCGCGCCCGGCGGTCGTGGGGGCAGGGCGGGACGCGGGAGCGCCATTAATCATCACGGCCTGTAGTGAGTATAAAAAACTTGGGTATACTGCCTATCTGCACCCCCTGGAAGAAGCGAAACGCGCGCGTAGGGGCATTCTTTATGGTTCTCGGCTGTCATATTCTGAGCACACGCTTATTTTAGGTAATCTTTCTGCTGCCTCTTGGATTGTTTCTATACTTCCTTGCTGTTGTCCCACTTCTGGCTTTATTCATCTCTAAACCACCTATATAGCTGTCTGCCATTCTTACCATTTGCCATTGTTTGGCTTTGTCTTTATGTATAAACCTTATGGTATGGCAGCAAGTATCTTATCTTTGGGGTCCTTTACATTGTACCTCCTCTGATAGAGCTAATTGCGTAGTTTCTATCATCGTTTGCTCTTGCCCATTGTTCTTAGGAGAACTTTTTTCCATCACGTTTCTCCTATTTATCTGCGGATTTGTTTTCTCTATTATATGCCATTAAGGCTGAGATATGAACATGGTGAATATGCTTGATGATATGAGTATGGCGAATATTGTGATCTGATAATATTCTTATATGTAGTGATTGGAGCTCTCTTCTCCCCTCCTCCTTAGGGGTATCCCCATGGAAATATATTAAAGTAAATAGCCTTAGTCTGGCGGGGTCCATCTTTGTATTCTTAAGGAGATTTGTTCTCTTTATATCTACCTGGCAGCATTTGTAGTGATTATTGTGTGTCTCATCAATTAATAAATTGTATTTATGTATGTCCACTTGTATGTACATTAGCATTTTGGTAACCGTGAACCTTTGTCAGTGTCCTCTTTTTTAGGAAATATTTTTAATTTTTTTCAATAAAGATTTCTAAATTTTATATATGGAATTTATTCTTTGGCTCGATTTACTCGTTTCATTAAATAGGTCTTTTCTCAGTGTTTGAGTAAGAGCCCCTCTTTGTATCGGGTTTTCATGTAGGTTTTCTTACAAGTTTTTTCTGTGTTTACAGCTGGCCCAAGTATGGATATTAAATCCCGGGATAAGACATGGCTTTCCAATATTGACACTTTATTTAATGAAGAGGTCACTGTCAATGACAATACAGGAATTGGTCATTCTACTGAGATCAAAACTACATTGAAATATCTTCTCAAGAAGCGGCTGAGAATATGGTGGGGTAAGGCGACTCTAGAAAAATACCTCAGTAAAAATCTCATACCCAGAGGTCTTCGGGTGAGGATTTTACCTTCTTTTCCTGTGGAAGATCTTGAATTTAGAGCCAAATGGGAACAGGTGTGTGACACTTGTTCCAAGGATTTGATCCGCCTGTTGGTAGAGATTAATCAGAAAAGCTTACTTTCTGTTGAGAATGAAATTGAGACTAACCAAGCAAGGTTGAATGAAATCTCTTCTACTTTAAGTATGGAAGCATTTAAAGTGGAGATCGAGAAGCAATTTTTGATATGGGAAAAGGAGGTGCAAGAGCAAAAAGTTAAAAAATTCCAGAGGGATTTACAGGACTATCAGTTAAAAAGGGTGTATAGATGGCAAATTTCTGGGAATAAGAAGAGCCTACCCAGACGATCTATTGCCTCCACCTCAGTCTCCTCCACGGAAGAAGACTCTGAACCCTACAATTTAAGGAGTAATATCACTGATAGAGTTGTTAAACGTAAATATACACCCAAAAATACTGGAAACAACAAGAAAGGATCCAACTTCTCTGACACGCCTAGACTGAAGGTGATCAATCTCTCTAATATAGTACTTAGTGTGGACCAACTTGAAGTGTTAAGCTTGGGTTTGAATTTTTCTCCCTCCTCACGTTTCGATTTATTTTCAGCCATAAAAGATTTGCATCTTTTTGCACGAAAACTTGTGCTGAAAAGGATTCACGATAAATCGGATTCACCGAATTGGTCTTATGAAGAACTGCAGGCTATAGAGATCTTAAAGGAATTGAGCGAAGAATCCCACCCTCCTTCAGATGTGGGTAAGTTTGTTATTCCCAAACCTAAGAAGTTCCCACCTCTGACTATGTACCCAGATATTGATGTCTTTGTCCGTTTGGTAACAGAAGAGTTTGGTAAGATCTCCACTAGGATATACAATGACAATCTGTCTGTAGCACATAGGAAAGCTCTACAAGATTTGAAAAAATTGAAAGATGTGGTAATAAAACCAGCGGACAAAGGGGGTAATATTGTGGTGTGGCCTTGTGCTCTATACGAGAAGGAAGCCTTTAGACAATTAAATGACAAAGCGTGTTACCAGAGACTCACTTTTAATCCTACTTCCTCTTTTCAGGCTCAGCTTGCTCAACTCTTAGAGAATGCATTTCAAGAGGGTACTATCAGTAAAGAAGAGAGAGATGGCCTTTTACCGAACTGTCCTAGGACAGCTTGTTTGTATCTGTTACCAAAAGTTCACAAGGATTTATCTTGCCCTCCGGGTCGTCCTATTGTTTCTGGGAATGGCAGTCTCTGTGAAACAATAGGTAAGTACATTGACTTTCATTTAAAACCTATTGTGGAGAGCTTGCCATCTTATCTCAAAGACACCAATGAGTTTCTCAAAAAAATTGAAAATGTTCAGATGGAGAAGGATATGTGGTTGGTGACTTGTGATATCGAGTCCTTATATACATCCATTCGGCACCAAGATGGTATGAGGGCAGTAGAAATGCTTTTGAGTATGTCTCTTTTAGACTTTAAAAAAACTCAATTTTTGCTTTCTTTGATTGATTTTGCCCTCACACACAATTATTTTTTGTTCAAGGGCGCCCTCTACCTGCAGCTCCAGGGTACTGCAATGGGAGCGGCCTTTGCGCCCTCCTATGCAAATTTATTCCTGGGGCTGTGGGAGAGGGAGGTCTTCTTTTCACCTGAACATTCGGTATATGTCGAAGGGGTCCTTATTTGGACCAGGTATATTGACGACGTATTTATGGTTTGGCAGGGCTCTGAATATGCCTTGAAAGGATTTCTTCATGAACTTAATCAAAACCAGATGAATATCAAAGTGACATATCACTATAGCCAATCCGATGTTGACTTCTTGGATGTGCATGTCTTCAAGGATCACACTGGATTTCTACAAACAGAGGTACATCGGAAGTCCACATCGGTGAACTCACTGTTACATGCCTCTTCGTCCCATCCTTACCCTTTAATTTCTGGCATTCCCATAGGACAATTCCTGAGAACTCGACGGATTTGTTCATCCGATGAAACCTTTCACAGATATGCGGAAGACCTTAAGGGTCGTTTTAAGGATAGAGGCTATACGGGGAGGAGCATCAAGAAAGGCTATCAAAGAGCTCTGGTAACGAAGAGAGAAACACTTCTACATTCTAGGAGAACTCCTAAAGCTGACCAACAGGTAAGATTCATCAGCACGTATAACTCTAAATGGCATGAGGTTAGGATGGCCTTGGACAAGTTTTGGCCTATACTGACTGCTGACCCTGTTTTGTCAAAATCGATTACTGACAAGCCTTCCATCACCTATAGGAGATCTCCGAATCTTCGTGATTTACTCACCCATAGTTGTTATGAGGGATCCAACAGGGAAAAGAATCCTTTTGGAACAATGGGCCCTAAATGGGGCTTTTTTCCTTGCCATGACTGTATTGCTTGCCCTAATATGATCAGGGCTTTTGATTTCATATCCAGTGATGGTACTCGTCAATTTAAAATTACCCAACATATTACCTGCAATACCACGTACGTTGTATATTATGCGGTTTGTCCGTGTAAACTAATATATGTTGGTTTGACATCACGGCAATTAAAAACCAGAATAAGAGAGCATGTACGGGACATTGCGAAGGCAGCAACAGTTGAAGACATCTCTTCTCTGAAACCTATTCCCAGACATTTTAGATCTAAACATAATTGTGATGCCAGCGGTCTGCGGGCATTTGGCATCGATCGGATTAATCTGGACAAGAGAGGTGGAGATTATAAAAAAAGATTAGCTCAGCTGGAAACCCGATGGATCTCTAAAATTGGATGTGTCCGCCCCAATGGCCTTAATGATGTACTCAGTTTTGCCCCTTTCCTGTAGATTTTTAACCATTTTTGTATACCCTTTGGTATCATTTTAATAAACACTTTTGGTTTTAACTTTTTTAATTTTCATGTTTTTACTCATAGATTTGACTCCATAAATCTCACCTGGGCTACTCCACGGACCTATGAATCCATCAGCTGCACTGCACCTTTCAACGAATAAAATTATTTATGTGCTACTGTTTGTAGTTTTTACCTACTGGCACTATCCACGTGATCACTATATTTTTTCATTCACTTTTTCACTATTTCTATTTTTTATTTTTTATCATTATTATCTTATTTTTTTGTTATACTCCCTCTATTCCTATTTTTATTTTTTTATTTTTTATTTATTTATAATTTTTTTTCCCCTCTCATTTTTATTCATTTTTTGATTTTTTTCTTATCTTCATATTTCTTTTATTTGATGTCATGTCTCTTTTCATTTTTTTCGGCCACATTTATTTATTTTGTCATCTTGACCTTGTGTTTTATGTATTTAATTCTAATCTAGTAGGTTTGATTCTATTAATTTTTATCCTGTATGTCACTTATGTATGTATCTATTTAGTATATCAATATGTCTATTTATTGGTCTCACTTGATTTTACTATATGTGTATCTGCTATCACTGCCACTTTTTTATTATATCTCTTATCCTCCTTTATTTATTTATTTTTCTTTTTTATCCTATTTTTTGCTCTTATTTATTCACTTCCCCTTTTTTCTTAACACTGTTCACTTATTTAATGTAACATATATTATATGCATACCATATGGTTTCGATGGTTGCATTCTTAAACTTATGCACGTTCTCACTTTAATTATGCTTGGATGGTCCGGTATTATGCCACCATGGAGTTTTGCTCAGGCTCTATGATCTACCGTGACGTGCGCTGCTGTGTCCGGCCGGCTCCCAGATTGCTATGGCAACGCGTCGTATGTACCTCGCCGCCCTCCGTCCACGTCATGACGCGTCTGACGTGGGCTGAGCGCGGTGACGTCAGACGCCGCGCCCGGCGGTCGTGGGGGCAGGGCGGGACGCGGGAGCGCCATTAATCATCACGGCCTGTAGTGAGTATAAAAAACTTGGGTATACTGCCTATCTGCACCCCCTGGAAGAAGCTAGACGCGAAACGCGCGCGTAGGGGCATTCTTTATGGTTCTCGGCTGTCATATTCTGAGCACACGCTTATTTTAGGTAATCTTTCTGCTGCCTCTTGGATTGTTTCTATACTTCCTTGCTGTTGTCCCACTTCGGGCTTTATTCATCTCTATACCACCTATATAGCTGTCTGCCATTCTTACCATTTGCCATTGTTTGGCTTTGTCTTTATGTATAAACCTTATGGTATGGCAGCAAGTATCTTATCTTTGGGGTCCTTTACATTGTACCTCCTCTGATAGAGCTAATTGCGTAGTTTCTATCATCGTTTGCTCTTGCCCATTGTTCTTAGGAGAACTTTTTTCCATCACGTTTCTCCTATTTATCTGCGGATTTGTTTTCTCTATTATATGCCATTAAGGCTGAGATATGAACATGGTGAATATGCTTGATGATATGAGTATGGCGAATATTGTGATCTGATAATATTCTTATATGTAGTGATTGGAGCTCTCTTCTCCCCTCCTCCTTAGGGGTATCCCCATGGAAATATATTAAAGTAAATAGCCTTAGTCTGGCGGGGTCCATCTTTGTATTCTTAAGGAGATTTGTTCTCTTTATATCTACCTGGCAGCATTTGTAGTGATTATTGTGTGTCTCATCAATTAATAAATTGTATTTATGTATGTCCACTTGTATGTACATTAGCATTTTGGTAACCGTGAACCTTTGTCAGTGTCCTCTTTTTTAGGAAATATTTTTAATTTTTTTCAATAAAGATTTCTAAATTTTATATATGGAATTTATTCTTTGGCTCGATTTACTCGTTTCATTAAATAGGTCTTTTCTCAGTGTTTGAGTAAGAGCCCCTCTTTGTATCGGGTTTTCATGTAGGTTTTCTTACGAGTTTTTTCTGTGTTTACAGCTGGCCCAAGTATGGATATTAAATCCCGGGATAAGACATGGCTTTCCAATATTGACACTTTATTTAATGAAGAGGTCACTGTCAATGACAATACAGGAATTGGTCATTCTACTGAGATCAAAACTACATTGAAATATCTTCTCAAGAAGCGGCTGAGAATATGGTGGGGTAAGGCGACTCTAGAAAAATACCTCAGTAAAAATCTCATACCCAGAGGTCTTCGGGTGAGGATTTTACCTTCTTTTCCTGTGGAAGATCTTGAATTTAGAGCCAAATGGGAACAGGTGTGTGACACTTGTTCCAAGGATTTGATCCGCCTGTTGGTAGAGATTAATCAGAAAAGCTTACTTTCTGTTGAGAATGAAATTGAGACTAACCAAGCAAGGTTGAATGAAATCTCTTCTACTTTAAGTATGGAAGCATTTAAAGTGGAGATCGAGAAGCAATTTTTGATATGGGAAAAGGAGGTGCAAGAGCAAAAAGTTAAAAAATTCCAGAGGGATTTACAGGACTATCAGTTAAAAAGGGTGTATAGATGGCAAATTTCTGGGAATAAGAAGAGCCTACCCAGACGATCTATTGCCTCCACCTCAGTCTCCTCCACGGAAGAAGACTCTGAACCCTACAATTTAAGGAGTAATATCACTGATAGAGTTGTTAAAGGTAAATATACACCCAAAAATACTGGAAACAACAAGAAAGGATCCAACTTCTCTGACACGCCTAGACTGAAGGTGATCAATCTCTCTAATATAGTACTTAGTGTGGACCAACTTGAAGTGTTAAGCTTGGGTTTGAATTTTTCTCCCTCCTCACGTTTCGATTTATTTTCAGCCATAAAAGATTTGCATCTTTTTGCACGAAAACTTGTGCTGAAAAGGATTCACGATAAATCGGATTCACCGAATTGGTCTTATGAAGAACTGCAGGCTATAGAGATCTTAAAGGAATTGAGCGAAGAATCCCACCCTCCTTCAGATGTGGGTAAGTTTGTTATTCCCAAACCTAAGAAGTTCCCACCTCTGACTATGTACCCAGATATTGATGTCTTTGTCCGTTTGGTAACAGAAGAGTTTGGTAAGATCTCCACTAGGATATACAATGACAATCTGTCTGTAGCACATAGGAAAGCTCTACAAGATTTGAAAAAATTGAAAGATGTGGTAATAAAACCAGCGGACAAAGGGGGTAATATTGTGGTGTGGCCTTGTGCTCTATACGAGAAGGAAGCCTTTAGACAATTAAATGACAAAGCGTGTTACCAGAGACTCACTTTTAATCCTCTTTTCAGGCTCAGCTTGCTCAACTCTTAGAGAATGCATTTCAAGAGGGTACTATCAGTAAAGAAGAGAGAGATGGCCTTTTACCGAACTGTCCTAGGACAGCTTGTTTGTATCTGTTACCAAAAGTTCACAAGGATTTATCTTGCCCTCCGGGTCGTCCTATTGTTTCTGGGAATGGCAGTCTCTGTGAAACAATAGGTAAGTACATTGACTTTCATTTAAAACCTATTGTGGAGAGCTTGCCATCTTATCTCAAAGACACCAATGAGTTTCTCAAAAAAATTGAAAATGTTCAGATGGAGAAGGATATGTGGTTGGTGACTTGTGATATCGAGTCCTTATATACATCCATTCGGCACCAAGATGGTATGAGGGCAGTAGAAATGCTTTTGAGTATGTCTCTTTTAGACTTTAAAAAAACTCAATTTTTGCTTTCTTTGATTGATTTTGCCCTCACACACAATTATTTTTTGTTCAAGGGCGCCCTCTACCTGCAGCTCCAGGGTACTGCAATGGGAGCGGCCTTTGCGCCCTCCTATGCAAATTTATTCCTGGGGCTGTGGGAGAGGGAGGTCTTCTTTTCACCTGAACATTCGGTATATGTCGAAGGGGTCCTTATTTGGACCAGGTATATTGACGACGTATTTATGGTTTGGCAGGGCTCTGAATATGCCTTGAAAGGATTTCTTCATGAACTTAATCAAAACCAGATGAATATCAAAGTGACATATCACTATAGCCAATCCGATGTTGACTTCTTGGATGTGCATGTCTTCAAGGATCACACTGGATTTCTACAAACAGAGGTACATCGGAAGTCCACATCGGTGATCTCACTGTTACATGCCTCTTCGTCCCATCCTTACCCTTTAATTTCTGGCATTCCCATAGGACAATTCCTGAGAACTCGACGGATTTGTTCATCCGATGAAACCTTTCACAGATATGCGGAAGACCTTAAGGGTCGTTTTAAGGATAGAGGCTATACGGGGAGGAGCATCAAGAAAGGCTATCAAAGAGCTCTGGTAACGAAGAGAGAAACACTTCTACATTCTAGGAGAACTCCTAAAGCTGACCAACAGGTAAGATTCATCAGCACGTATAACTCTAAATGGCATGAGGTTAGGATGGCCTTGGACAAGTTTTGGCCTATACTGACTGCTGACCCTGTTTTGTCAAAATCGATTACTGACAAGCCTTCCATCACCTATAGGAGATCTCCGAATCTTCGTGATTTACTCACCCATAGTTGTTATGAGGGATCCAACAGGGAAAAGAATCCTTTTGGAACAATGGGCCCTAAATGGGGCTTTTTTCCTTGCCATGACTGTATTGCTTGCCCTAATATGATCAGGGCTTTTGATTTCATATCCAGTGATGGTACTCGTCAATTTAAAATTACCCAACATATTACCTGCAATACCACGTACGTTGTATATTATGCGGTTTGTCCGTGTAAACTAATATATGTTGGTTTGACATCACGGCAATTAAAAACCAGAATAAGAGAGCATGTACGGGACATTGCGAAGGCAGCAACAGTTGAAGACATCTCTTCTCTGAAACCTATTCCCAGACATTTTAGATCTAAACATAATTGTGATGCCAGCGGTCTGCGGGCATTTGGCATCGATCGGATTAATCTGGACAAGAGAGGTGGAGATTATAAAAAAAGATTAGCTCAGCTGGAAACCCGATGGATCTCTAAAATTGGATGTGTCCGCCCCAATGGCCTTAATGATGTACTCAGTTTTGCCCCTTTCCTGTAGATTTTTAACCATTTTTTTTCATTCACTTTTTCACTATTTCTATTTTTTATTTTTTATCATTATTATCTTATTTTTTTGTTATACTCCCTCTATCCCTATTTTTATTTTTTTATTTTTTATTTATTTATAATTTTTTTTCCCCTCTCATTTTTATTCATTTTTTGATTTTTTTCTTATCTTCATATTTCTTTTATTTGATGTCATGTCTCTTTTCATTTTTTTCGGCCACATTTATTTATTTTGTCATCTTGACCTTGTGTTTTATGTATTTAATTCTAATCTAGTAGGTTTGATTCTATTAATTTTTATCCTGTATGTCACTTATGTATGTATCTATTTAGTATATCAATATGTCTATTTATTGGTCTCACTTGATTTTACTATATGTGTATCTGCTATCACTGCCACTTTTTTATTATATCTCTTATCCTCCTTTATTTATTTATTTTTCTTTTTTATCCTATTTTTTGCTCTTATTTATTCACTTCCCCTTTTTTCTTAACACTGTTCACTTATTTAATGTAACATATATTATATGCATACCATATGGTTTCGATGGTTGCATTCTTAAACTTATGCACGTTCTCACTTTAATTATGCTTGGATGGTCCGGTATTATGCCACCATGGAGTTTTGCTCAGGCTCTATGATCTACCGTGACGTGCGCTGCTGTGTCCGGCCGGCTCCCAGATTGCTATGGCAACGCGTCGTATGTACCTCGCCGCCCTCCGCCCTCCGTCCACGTCATGACGCGTCTGACGTGGGCTGAGCGCGGTGACGTCAGACGCCGCGCCCGGCGGTCGTGGGGGCAGGGCGGGACGCGGGAGCGCCATTAATCATCAAGGCCTGTAGTGAGTATAAAAAACTTGGGTATACTGCCTATCTGCACCCCTTGGAAGAAGCTAGACGCGAAACGCGCGCGTAGGGGCATTCTTTATGGTTCTCGGCTGTCATATTCTGAGCACACGCTTATTTTAGGTAATCTTTCTGCTGCCTCTTGGATTGTTTCTATACTTCCTTGCTGTTGTCCCACTTCGGGCTTTATTCATCTCTAAACCACCTATATAGCTGTCTGCCATTCTTACCATTTGCCATTGTTTGGCTTTGTCTTTATGTATAAACCTTATGGTATGGCAGCAAGTATCTTATCTTTGGGGTCCTTTACATTGTACCTCCTCTGATAGAGCTAATTGCGTAGTTTCTATCATCGCTTGCTCTTGCCCATTGTTCTTAGGAGAACTTTTTTCCATCACGTTTCTCCTATTTATCTGCGGATTTGTTTTCTCTATTATATGCCATTAAGGCTGAGATATGAACATGGTGAATATGCTTGATGATATGAGTATGGCGAATATTGTGATCTGATAATATTCTTATATGTAGTGATTGGAGCTCTCTTCTCCCCTCCTCCTTAGGGGTATCCCCATGGAAATATATTAAAGTAAATAGCCTTAGTCTGGCGGGGTCCATCTTTGTATTCTTAAGGAGATTTGTTCTCTTTATATCTACCTGGCAGCATTTGTAGTGATTATTGTGTGTCTCATCAATTAATAAATTGTATTTATGTATGTCCACTTGTATGTACATTAGCATTTTGGTAACCGTGAACCTTTGTCAGTGTCCTCTTTTTTAGGAAATATTTTTAATTTTTTTCAATAAAGATTTCTAAATTTTATATATGGAATTTATTCTTTGGCTCGATTTACTCGTTTCATTAAATAGGTCTTTTCTCAGTGTTTGAGTAAGAGCCCCTCTTTGTATCGGGTTTTCATGTAGGTTTTCTTAGGTGCAGGGAAAGGCAGCCACCGCCAACCTACCGGGAGTGACCACTACGGCCGGCTGCGGGACCCGTCCATCCAGCCGTTTGTTTTACCAGAAACTCCTTATACATTATTGGCTGAGTGAGTACCACCGTGCCATCTGGCACCGCGCTGCCCCCGTGACCCTGCACCCCACCAAACCCTGCCATCCACATTCCAGTCACCTCACCAGGCCCCGGGACCACCAAAACCCCCTACCCACGGAGGGGAGAGAAAACATCTCGGCTGCTAGCTGTCATCGCTCCCGGGATCCCCAGATCAGCGGTGATGTCCCAACCTCACCACAAACTGTGGGTGGCGTCACGGACCGACTTCCCAAACCCCAAAAACTATCCCCTTTCACTCACGGGTGAGGAGTGCCGCTCGAGTCCCCGGATCCGGCCCACCGCTCGAGCCACCGAACAGCGAGCAGCAAGCAGCTGGCAGCAGCAGCGCCGGACCCGAGCGTGGTGAGCGCAGCCCCCCCCTCCCCACCCGCGACACTACACGCAGCAGAATCCACACAATGAGGCGGCGGGCCGCCCGCACAGAGAGGCGGCGGGCCACCCGCACAGAGAGGCGGCGGCCACCCGCACAGAGAGGTGGCCGTCCGCCCACAGAGACAGGCGGCCGGCCGCCCGCACAGAGAGGCGGCGGCCACCCGCACAGAGACAGGCGGCCGTCCGCCCACAGAGACAGGCGGCCGGCCGCCCGCACAGAGAGGCGGCGGGTCGCCCGCACAGACAGGCAGCGGGCCGCACAGAGAGGCGGCGGGCCGCACAGAGAGGCGGCGGGCCGCACAGAGAGGCGGCGGGCCGCCCGCACAGAGAGGCGGCCGGCCGCCCGCACAGACAGACGGCTGGCCGCACAGAGAGGTGGCCGTCCGCCCACAGAGACAGGCGGCCGGCCGCCCGTACAGAGAGGCGGCAGGCCGCCCGCACAGAGAGGCGGCGGGTCGCCCGCACAGACAGGCAGCAGGCCGCACAGAGAGGCGGCGGGCCGCACAGAGAGGCGGCGGGCCGCCCGCACAGAGAGGCGGCCATCCGCTGGCACAGAGAGGCGGCCATCCGCCGGCACAGAGAGGCGGCGGGCCGCCTGCACAGAGAGGCGGCGGGCCGCCTGCACAGAGAGGCGGTCGCCCGCACAGTGAGGCGGCGGGCCGCCCGCACAGACAGGCGGCCGGCCGCCCGCACAGTGAGGCGGCCATCCGCCCGCACAGAGAGGCGGCGGGCCGCCCACACAGACAGGCAGCGGGCCGCACAGAGAGGCGGCGGGCCGCCCGCACAGTGAGGCGGCGGGCCACACAGAGAGGCGGCCATCCGCCGGCACAGAGAGGCGGCCATCCGCCGGCACAGAGAGGCGGCCATCCGCCGGCACAGAGAGGCGGCGGGCCGCCTGCACAGAGAGGCGGCGGGCCGCCTGCACAGAGAGGCGGTCGCCCACACAGTGAGGCGGCGGGCCGCCCGCACAGACAGGCGGCCGGCCGCCCGCACAGTGAGGCGGCCATCCGCCCGCACAGAGAGGCGGCGGGCCGCCCACACAGACAGGCAGCGGGCCGCACGGAGAGGCGGCGGGCCGCCCGCACAGTGAGGCGGCGGGCCACACAGAGAGGCGGCCGTCCGCCCGCACAGAGAGGCGGCCGTCCGCCCGCACAGAGAGGCGGCCGGCCGACCGCACAGAGAGGCGGCGGGCCACACAGAGAGGCGGCGGGCCGCCCGCACAGAGAGGCGGCCGTCCGCCCGCACAGAGAGGCGGCCGTCCGCCGGCACAGAGAGGCGGCCATCCGCCGGCACAGAGAGGCGGCCGTCCGCCGGCACAGAGAGGCGGCCATCCGCCGGCACAGAGAGGCGGCGGGCCGCCTGCACAGAGAGGCGGCGGGCCGCCGCAAGGAGAGGCAGCCGGCTGCCTGCACAGACAGGCGGCCGGCCGCCCGCACAGTGAGGCGGCCGGCCGCCCGCACAGTGAGGCGGCCGGCCGACCACACAGAGAGGCGGTGGGCCGCCCGCACAGAGAGGCGGCCGTCCGTCCGCAGAGACAGGCGGCCGTCCACCCGCACAGAGAGGCTGCCGGCCGCCCGCACAGAGAGGCAGGAAATTAACTTCTTACCTCTCTGCGGCGCCCCCCCTGAAGCATGGCCGTCGGCGCCCTGTGCGACCGCACAAGTCACACATGCCTAAAGCCGGCCATGGACTTGCATGTATCTCTATGCAGCTCAGATGCTCCTGTATGCATAGTGTGCGGCCATGCCGGGTGATTCAATGAGAGACTCGCGCGAGAAACACGCGAGGCACTAGCAAGTGAGACTCCGGCCTTTAAGTGATATCTGGCTACTACCCATTATTGTAATATGAACACACTAGGATAAAAGCAGTAGCGTAGCTAGCGGGGTGTGCAGAGGGTGCGGTCGCCCCGGGCCCTGTGCTCAGAGGGGCCCCACTCAGAGCTATAATACAGATAACTATATCAGTGACACTGCACCATTTAATACATCGGCTTGGCCACGTCACGAGGTTTAGGTCCTATCATACAGCAGCGCACTGTGTGCAGAGGATTCCTGCTGTTCTTCCAGGACCTGTTCCGGCTCCGCCTCCCTCTTCCTCTGCTGCACACGGACCTCTGGGCTGATGGTAAGACACAGAGAGGATCTAAGATTGTGTTCAGTGAGGAAGGGACATAAGTTACTGTAGTGACAAGCGGCAGAGTGTTCATTACTGTGCAGTGTTTGGGCCTGATACCATGTATACAATGAGGTGATGTGTGTGGGGGAGGGGGCTATTACACTGTGCAGTGTGGGGGCCTGATACCATGTATGTACTGAGGGGATGTGTGTGGGAGAGGGGGCTATTACACTGCAATGTGGGGGCCCAGTACCATGCATGTAATGAGGAGATGTGTGTGGGGGAAAGGACTATTAAACTGCAGCATGGCGGCCCGATACCATGTATGTAATGAGGTGATGTGTGTGGGGGAGGGGGGCTATTACACTGCAGTGTGGGGGCCTGATACCATGTATGTAATGAGGTGATGTGAGTGGGGGAGGGAGGCTATTACATTGCAGTGTGGGGGCCTGATAACATGTATGTAATGAGGGGGATGTGTGTGGGGGAGGGGGGCTATTACACTGCAGTGTGGGGGCCTGATACCATGTATGTAATGAGGTGATGTGAGTGGGGGAGGGGGGCTATTACATTGCAGTGTGGGGGCCTGATAACATGTATGTAATGAGGGGGATGTGTGTGGGAGAGGATGGGGCATTACAATAGGATGGGCACAAGGATGGGCACATTACTGCATTATATGTGCCCATATTGTCCCCTGTAGTAATGTGCCCATATTGTCCTCTGCTAGAGGTCAGTGCTGGGCAGAATACTGACAGCCAATGAGTGTGCAGGGGGCGGGGCTGGACAGTGAGGTCGGGCGGTGCCAGCTCTGACTGGGAGATTTGGCAACCAAGGACAGGAAGATTTCATGTTTGCTTGAGCTCAAGGTAAATAAAGCATGTGCAGTGAATAAAGGGTGAATTCAAGAGGAACAAAAGTTAGAAAACAAAAAAAATAATATAGGGGTGTTTTATATGACAATACAGCACAGATTAGCTTAAAAAAAATGTTGACGTTTATGTCAGACAACTCCTTTAAACATAGAAGGCAAACTTGTTACTTCAGTTTTCCATCCGTATTTCACTGATCCATTGTTAACGGTCAACAGATGAATCAAAATTCAGATTGTGAACAAGACCCTCACACCTGGTATCTGTTGAATTGTGTTATTCTGTAATGTCTAATATTATCTGTACATGCCCCCTCTCTATTGTAAAGCGCAGCGGAATATAGTGGCGCTATAGAAATAAAAATTATTAGAATTATCATTACCTCTTTTAATTCTTCAAAATGAATGGAAAAAAACAAATGGAAGCAAAATGAATGACTTGAAAGAAAAATCGTCCTTTTTATATGTATGCAAAAATAGACACTGATGTGTGATTGTAGCCTTAAGCCTGCTTTACACCCCCATCGTATGTGCGGCACGTTCAATTTTTTGACTGTGCCGCACAATCGATTAAAAGCTGTCACACGTACTTACCCGTCCATACGACCTCGCTGTGGGCGGCGAACATCCACTTCCTGGAGTGGGAGGGACGTTCAGCGTCACAGCGACGTCACGCGGCATCCGGCCAATAGAAGCGGAGGGGCGGAGATGAGCGGGACGTAAACATTACGCCCACCTCCTACCTTCCGCATTGTCGGCGGGAGCCGCGGACGAAGGTAAGCTGTCGTTCAATGTTCCCGAGGTTTCACACACTGCGATGTGTGCTGCCTCGGGAACATTGCACAACCGTACGTTCAATCTTTGAGAAATGAACGACGTGCGTGCGGTGAACAGATTTTCGTTCAATCGCAATTGCACGGAGGTTTTACACGCTACAATCATACTTACGATGCCGGATGTGCGTCACTTACGACGTGACCCCGCCGACACATCGTAAGATTTATTGAAGCGTGTAAAGCGCCCTTAACTGAGCAAGACATCATTAGGGGCAGCCCAAAATGAAAACATTGTACTTTTTGCACACTATCAGGATCTGACAATCTGCAGTCACATATACCATGTTTCCCCGAAAATAATTAGGTCTTAAATTAATTTTTGGTCCAGAAGATGAGCTAGGGCTTATTTTCAGAGGATGTGTTATTTTTTTCCATGAACAACAATCTACTTTTAAGCGTGCTTTACACGCTGCGATCTCGCTAGCGAGATCGCAAGCGATCATACCCGCCCCCGTCGGTTGTGCGACACGGGCATATCGCTGCCCGTGTCGCACAACCTCGCTTACCCCCGTCACACGGACTTACCTGTCCTGCGACGTCGCTCTGGCCGGCTATCCGCCTCCTTTCTAAGGGGGCGGTTCGTACGGCTTCATAGCGACGTCACACGGCAGGCGTCCAATAGAAGCGGAGGGGCGGAGATGAGCGGGACGTAAAACATCCCGCCACCTCCTTCCTTCCGCATAGCCGGTGGAGGCAGGTAAGGAGATGTTCCTCGCTCCTGCGGTGTCACACACAGCGATGTGTGCTGCCGCAGGAACGAGGAACAACATCGCTAATGAGAGGTAAACGATTTTTTGTTTTAGAACGACCTCACCGCACCAAACGATTTTTGCCGCTTTTGCGATCGTTTTAGGTCGCACATAACTGTTACACGCTACGATATCGTTAATGACGACGGATGTGCGTTACAAACAACATGACCCCGACGATAATTCATTAACGATATCATAGCGTGTAAAGCCTGCTTTATTCTTGAACAAAAACAACATTTAGTCAAATATAATCATGTCATCACATTTGGAACAACCTGTTAATCCTATTACTGGTTCAGATGCACATTTTCTTATCTGATCTGCAATTCTTGTGGTGCAGAACCAGTCCTATAGTGGTGCGTATGTCGCGGGCGGAGGAGGGGACGCTGCGCTCACCCACTGCTGCTGCTGCTGCTCGGTGATGGCTCGAGCGGTGGGCCAGATCCCGGGGACTCGAGCGGCGTTCCTCGCCCGTGAGTGAAAGGGGGTTGGTTTGGTTTAGGGATATTGTCCGTGACGCCACCCACGGTTGTGGTGAGGGTGACACCACCGCTGCTCTGGACGGGGATCCAGGAGCGATGACAGGGAGCAGCTTGGATGTTGGTTCTCCCCTCCGTGGGTAGGAAGGTTGGTTGTCCCGGGGCCCGGTGAGGGGTAGGGATGGATGGCAGGCGGGTTACGGGGCCTGGTGAGGTGCAGGGTCCCGGGGGCAGCGCTGTGCCGCACGGCACGGTGGTACTCACTCAGCCAATGATGAATGCAAAATCTCCGGTAAAACAAACGGCTGGATGGACAGGTCCCACAGACGGCTGCGGTAGCTCTCCCGGTAGGTTGATGGTGACTGCCTTTCCCTGCACCTGTGTTGTGTTACGGTTCCAATGGCTTCCCACCGGTAACCTGCTCCCCAGCTTGGATGGATGCTGAAGGAGCCCCTTTTGCCCGCAGGCTCTGGCCCTGGGAACTGTAGCCTTGGCGGTGACTGTGTTTCCCTTTACGGTGTGAGCTGTTACCTTCAATCGGGTCTTGACTGCTGGGAAACCCCGGAGGTTCCCTTCGCTAACGGATTTGACCAGTTTTTACGGCAACTCCTAGCCTGGTCGGGGTCCGTAAGCCCTGCCGGATGGTGCTGGCTTCTCTTTGCTCTCCGATCCGGTACCGTCGGGCCACCGCCCGTCCACGGTCCTTACGGTTCGCTCCAATTAGCCTCTCCTGCAGACGGTCACCACCGTCTGCCAACCTTGCTGTACCGTCCGGGCCACACACCCGGATGCCGTCAGTCTCCTCTACTACCACTTCACTTCTCAAACTCCAAAACTGATCTGACTCCTTTTCCCGCCTCCAGGACTGTGAACTCCTCGGTGGGCGGGACCAACCGCCTGGCCCACCCCCTGGTGTGGACATCAGCCCCTGGAGGAAGGCAACAAGGATTTTTGTGTTTGACTTCGGTGTGCCTAACCGAGGTGTAGGGTGTGTTGGTGTAGTTCTGTGACGACCTGGCTTGTCCAGGGCGCCACACGTACATACCCTGTTTATCCGAAAATAAGACGTACCCTGAAAATAAGCCTTAGTAGGATTTTGGGGGCTTTTTTGAGTATGCTTAAAATATAAGCCCTACTCCAAAAATAAGTCATTGATACAGTTCCATTAGGGAGTGTCCAAGCAAAAAAAAAAAAGTTAAAGAACATAGCAGGACTCTTCTTCAAAGAAAGCAAACATCCCAAACAGAAAGCTAACCCCATCCCGGAAAAAAAATTGCATACATCAGACAGCTACTACAATTGTCAAGTGCCGATGGTGGATGGGCTCTCACACAGAGATCTGAGTTGCTGTCAGAGTCCTTCACGGTTCCAGCAGCATTGCGCTGCAGTTCTCACAAACAAATCAGTTACCAATATCACTCTATGTGAGTGATACTGCTTCCAATGACTGAAGGCATCAGTATGTGAGAGCCCATTCACTTGACAACTCTAATTGTTTGGGGTCTGGTAAGTGCGATTCTATTTAGGTGTGTTTGCTTTCTTTTGGGGGTAGTTAGCAGTACATAGAGAATCATTGTAAATATGGTACCATGTTTTTCCAAAAATAAGACACTGTCTTACATTTTTGTTCCCAAAAAAAGTGCTAGGGCTTATTTTCTGATAGGCCTTATTTTTGCAGAAACACGGTTGGGGGTAAGTTTAACCCTCCAAAAAGCAAACCCCTCCAGGAAAATCATACATACCAGACCCTGGACGGCTGCGTGGCTACCAGGTCCTCCTTCAATCTTCGGCAGGGGCTCCCAGCAGGTATGCCCCACGCTGTCCTTCCTTGCTTCTGGCCTACATACGCACATACATCAGATTGCGCACACACACACACACGAAATCACACACACACACAGACACACTCACTCAACACATCCGGTGATATGGATTTCTTCCAGCCAGCAGGGACGCAGTGCAGTGGAATGCATGGAGGACTTGGCGGTGGAATGCATCAATGCAGCGTGACAAGGAGGTGATCAGCTTGTGGCACTGCTGAGGTGTTATGGAAGCCCAGGTTGCTTTGATAACAGCCTTCAGCTTGTCTGCATTGTTGGGTCTGGTGTCTCTCATCTTTGCCTTGACAATACCCCACAGATTCTCTATGGGGTTTAGGTCATGTGAGTTTGCTGGTCAATCAAGCAAAGTGATACTGTGGTTATTAAACTAGGTATTTCTACTTTTGGCAGTGTGGACAGGTGACAAGTCGGTTTAGGTCAGGTGAGTTTGCTGGTTAATCAAGCAAAGTGATACTGTGGTTATTAAACTAGGTATTGATACTTTTGGCAGTGTGGACAGGTGACAAGTCCTGCTGGAGAATGAAATTTCCATCTCCAAAAACCTTGTCGGCAGAGGGAAGTATGAAGTGTGCTAAAATTTCCTGGTAGACGGCTGCGCTGACTTTGGTCTTGATAAAACACAGTGAATCTACACCAGCAGATGACATGGCTCCCCAAACCATCACTGATTGTGGAAACGTCACACAAGACCTCAAGCAGATTGGATTGTGTGTCTCTCCACACTTCCTCCAGACTCCGGACCTTGCTTTCCAAATGAAATGCCAAATTTACTTTAATCTGAAAACAACACCTTGAACTCTGAGCAACAGTCCAATACTTTTTCTCCTTGGCCCAGGTAAGACACTTCTGGCGTTGTCTATTGGACATGAGTGGCTTGACACAAGGAATGTGATAGTTGTAGCCCATGTCCTGGCTATGTCTGTGTGTGGTGGCTCTTGAAGCACTGACTCCAGCAGCAGTCCACTCCTTGTGAATCTCCCTCAAATTTTTAAATGGTCTTTTCTTAACAATCCTATCAAAGTTGCAGTTATACCGGTTGCTTGTGTGCATAGTGTCCTCACTTGTTAGATATAAAATGACATGGCTGCTGATGGAACAATGCAGGCCCGGACTGACCATAGGGCAATTCTGGCAAATGCCAGATGGGCCGGTCCCTGTAGTGGGCCGGTCCCTGTAGTGGGCCGCTGTATCTATGGCGCCCCTGACCTGGTCAGGCACCACTGAGTACTGCACCCATGCTGAGGGCAGTACAATACAGGTAATCCAGAAGGCTGACCGAGGTGTGACTACACAGGTGCATAGTAATCAGGTCTCACACATGTACCTTCGGGAGGACTCCTGAGACCTTCCAGGAGGGGGGCGTGCCCTCCATGTCCACTCAAGGGGTGTGGTAGAGAGCCTGGTTGCTAGGTGGCGTAGGCAGGCACAAGGGGGAAAGAGGAAGAAAAGAGGAGGAGGAGTTAGGCAGTTAGTGAGAGGACAGCAGGGAGAGCAAACGTGGAGGTCCCACAAGTGAGCCGGTTAGTGTGGAGCTCAGGGAGAGTAGACGGAGGGCCCTGGAGCTGCTGCAATCTAACAGCGTCCGCGCAGTGACTACTGACGGGGGAGATCGGTCACCTAGTAGTGCCACCCGAAATCCACCCAAGGCTAAGGAGAGAGCAAACAGGTGGCAGAGTAAGCAGACTGCTGGGGAGGTACCAGGCCCGCAAACGGGTGACAGGTCCCAGTGCAGAAATAGATTCACCTTTCTTCTGCCAAACCTGCCTGAGGGGGCACTTCAAACCCCCAAGACAACACCACAGAGTCCGCAGCCACGTAGCAAAGTGGGGGTCCATAGTTCACAGGAGGTAAGCAGCCGGAGTGAACTGGTCCAGGCTACAAGCAAACGAGCCGAAACGAGGGGAGCAGCAACTTCCCTGGGTGACCCCCGTAGGGACTGCAAGTCGGGGTCATCACAAACAACAGAAGGGCTAAGGAAGGCGAGTCAGTAGCCACCCTTACAAGTCAGCCTGAAGGACGCCTGGTTCCAGCCTGGTTCATCCCAGCTACGCCCGGGTTACTCACCCTGCCATCAACAGTGAGTAAAACCCCTGAAAGACATTCTGCTTGTGTTTGAGTCATTCTGCGCCTTGTGGTTCCACACACTTACACAGGGCCCTGGGGCTTGCCTCACTCTAAGGAGGCCACTACATCTGTTAAGGTGAACTCTTAACCAGAGATCACTAGTTGCCTACTGCCTGGCCGAATTGATATGGGCCAAGTGCATGCATAAAAGATTCCACACCAGACACAGTCGGATATGAAGTCTCTTCTTGGTCTCAGTAGAAAATGGCACCAAACAGACAGAGGAGACTCATGCATCCTCTTGATATAGGCTAGGGGCGTACACAAGTTCAGATATGCCCATTTAGTGGGACAGTTCATGGGCTAGCCAATGGGGAGATCCGTGTTGCTGTTGACGGGCGGGTCTGACTCCAGTGGATGAAACCATAATGATGGGAGGGACGTCATCTGGTGGATCCATGCTGATGGTTTGGTCTGTGATGTCTTCTAGCTTGACCAGGGGTCTTCCCTTATATGGTATCTTCTTTCATCTGGACATTCCTTGCATTCCAAGCAAGGTGTGGTGAACAGGAAATGTCAGCCATCTTTATATCTGTGTCATGTGTATGATCTGAACCCTGAATTATGTAAGGCAAATCGACATATTTCCCACAATGCTCTATATCCAGAGGTTAATTAAGTATTTCATTTTTATGGCTCTCCTCAACAGTCCCCCCTAAATACTTTATTAACCTTCTGACCCTACCGTGGTCCTCTAATGCTTTAACTGCAACCTTTTTTCGTTTTGCTATCCGCTATACAAGCAATACTAAGCCTTTGCCCCCGCTGGTACAGACTGCTGATCAGAGAGTTGATCACATTCCGCACACACAGTTCACAGAGGCACAGGTAACTAGAACAGACTATTTAATGCTGAAGAGCTTACTCAGAATTTGAGATTAATCGATTAGAAAGAGTAAGGCAATTGTAAGAATAAGCTTCTTAGGCTATGTGTCCACAGTAAAAGGTCCCTGCGGATTTTTTTGCCTGAAAATCCGCAACTTTCGCGGCAAATCCGCACCCGCGGATTTGCCGCGGATTTACCGCGGATTTACCGCGGATTTGCCGCGGATTTTGATGCGGATTTTATTTTTTTTTTTTCCCCATTCAAAACAGAAAATCCGCACCAAATCCGCACCAAACAATTGACATGCTGCAGTTTGTTCCGCATCAAAATCCGCGGCAAAATCCGCAGCGGAAAAATCCGCAGCATGGGCACAGCATTTCCAAAATGCCATTGAAATGGCTGGGGAGTAGCTGTGCTGCAGATTTTCGGCAAATCCGCGCTAAATCCGCGTCAAAATCCGCGTCAAATCCGCGATAAATCCTGTAGCGTGGGCACATAGCCTTACTGTTATGCTGCAGCTTTTAGCATTACTGTTTCTGAAAGACTGATTTTCAGTCAATATCCGAGTGCTGTCAAGACTTTTCTACCCGAATACACCTGATTGTATCACAACACTAATGGATCTCTTCTTGTCTCTGGTCTATATTCTACCACCAGGAGGCCTTTAACAAGATTTCCCCTACACATGGATCCGATTACCTTCAGTAACACAGAGTAGCACTTTTACGGCTTCAAATACCAACAAATAAAACAATACCAGTTACCTACAAGTGTATGTTATCCTTAAAAAGTCACTTAAACCCTTAAAATAATTGATTGGTTCAGGTCAGATAAGGGCTCATGGTGGGAAAAACATTATTTGTATAATGTTCCTGTACCCATTGTTCCCTTATGGTTATTTCCCATGTATCATCCCCAATCTAGAAATTCTCCATAAAGTTCTATGTGAGATAATCCAGCACTATGTGTGTTGTGACCCTCATTCTGCTGGTACGATGGACTCTTTACAGTGGCTGTTGTCTCCAGATGGGTTTTCCCTCAAGCTTCATGGAAGATGCTGTGGTTGGGATAAGCTGGATCGGCCCATCTGATTCTGACTCAGGGATCATTCTGACTTGTCTTTTTAGGATCACCCAGTCTCCTGGCTGGAGACCACGTGCTCCTAACACTGATTTAGGATCTGGAATTGGAGGATACACATGTTTAACACACTATATAGGCAGTTGTATACGGCTCATATGTGGCGCCCCTGACCTGGTCAGGCACCACTGAGTACTGCACCCATGCTGGGAACAGTACAACACAGGTAATCCAGAAGGCTGACCGGGGTGTGGTACACAGGCGCATAGTGATCAGGTCTCACACATGTACCCATGAGAGGACCCCTGGGGATCCCAGGAGGGGGAAAAGCCTTCACCTTCACTGGAATAGTGGAGGGGGCCAAAAGCCTCCATCTCCTCTCAAGGGGTGTGGTAAGAGAGTCTGGTTGCTAGGTGGCGTAGGCAAGAACAGGAGAGGAGGGGCAGTGAGCCAGAGCAGTGTAGAGTCCAGGGAGCTCGAGTGAGGAGCAGATCCCTGGGGCTGTGCAGTCTGACAGCGCCCGCGCAGTGGCTACTGACGGGGGAGAACGGTCAACTAGGAGGGCTACCCGAAATCCATCTTCAGCTAAAGAGAGAGCACGGAGTGGGAAGTAAGGAGACTGCTAGAGAGTACCAGGCCCAAACGGGCGGCAGATCCCGAAGCGGAGATAGATCCAGCTTTCTTTTGCTAAACCTGCCGGTGTGGGGCTCTCAAAGCCCACGCCACAACACCACAAAAGCCGCAGCCGCGTAGCCACAGTTAGGGCCCATAGGTCACAGGAGGCAAGAAGCTGGAGTGATCTGGCCCAGGCGACAAGCACACGGCAAACGAAGGGGAGAGAGGCTTCAGCATCTTCCCTGGGTGACCCCCATAGGGACTCAAAGTCGGGGTTACCCCAAACCACCAAGGGCTAAGGAAGGCGAGTTAGTAGTCACCCTCACAAGTCAGCCTGAAGGACACCTGGTTCCCACTTGGTTCATCCCAGCTACGCCCGGGTCACTCACCCTGCCATCAATTGTGAGTAAAAACCCTGAAAGACATCCTGCCTGTGTGGAGTTATTCTGCGCCTTGTGGTACTACGCACCTACACCGGGCCCTGGGGCTTGCCTCACTCTCAGGAGGCTATTCCAACTAACTGCACACACCATCAGCCCCAGGCGACCCTCAACCTGCAGTGGCGGTCTCTACTGGCCGCAATACTGAGAGTGGCGTCACGACAAATAGAAGATCTCCTACCTGTGACAAGATCCAGCCGAGTGGAGTCCCTGAAGGTAATGCACCGACACTGCACCTGTGGGGCTTCACACATACATCACTGGTCAGAATATCACACTGTATCTGCAGTATTTGTGAGAAATATAATCACGTTCTAGGTACTAAACCAAAAATACCTTATGTAAAGATCTAATTATTATTAAGAAGAAGGAAAACGAACATTTGTTACATGATTTGCAGCGTTCACCATTATCTTGTGGATCGTTACATGTTTATGTTATAATCATTAAAATTCCAAACAACATACACCCATGTGAGTATAGACACAATTAAATATTCCAATAAAGGAGGGGCAGGGATTGGGACAATAGCCCTAAACTCTCCCTACCTCGCAGCGGAGGTCGGCACCCTATTGGCGCCCCCGCTCACCGACGGCTCACCCTTCCTATCCCTACACTGCTAATGCTAATGCTAATACATGCTGCTAATGTCAGTGAGGGAATATAGAAACCGTGAGATACAGGGGATAAAGAGGCGTCAATATGCAATTATATATATCCAATTCATTCCCAAAGATTAAATATTCACTCTCTATATTTTACATAGCTGTTTGGTAGCTTCAATCAATATGATACAGCAAAATTGAAGGACCAAACCCTAAAAGAAATTAAATATCTCACATGTATAACATGTACCCACTGTATCAATATAATAATAATAAAACAAGGTAAAGTCATGAGGAGATCTCGTCCAATCACAGACCCTCCACTGTCCAATTCACACTCGGGCTAATACAAATAAACGCATATTTATCAGACACTTAGCATGAAAGAAGCGCAACGCATTTCTCCCCTCTTCGCAGTGGCAGACAGGGTTCATCAGGGGCATCGCCAGGTACTGTAGGATCTCTATAATGACCTGTGCTATAGAATATGTACTTTTACCGCTTTTTAGGAACTCCATCTTTACATACCACCAGCACCATGAGTTTTTCAGCAGTAACGTTTTCCACACTGGATATGTTTCAGAGCAGGCCTGAAAAGAAATTCACACAACACGCACAAAACTCATATAAACCTACTCATGGTAGATGTATATGACTAATCTGCAATCACTGGAGCAGTAGAGCGGATGAGGAGGGTGTTTCTACGAGGTCTTTAAAGTTTTTTTCTACCTTAATAGGCACACGTCTTACAAGACTGGAGGTGTCTCGCCACCTGGGTACTGAGCAGTGGTGCCGCCCATATCTTGTCCATCCCAACACCTTTGTCACATGGGTTACCTGGGCCATTATTGAGTAGAACGCTCACGGCAGAGAAAGTTTACCGCCCTTTATCCACAGACCTTCCTCAGTCACTGGCTCCCTGCGTCTCACACTCAGTTCCTTGCTGAATCGCTTGTTCCTGTAAGGATTTAAGAACACAAGGAGTGACCAATGTCACGGACGACGTGACAGGAGCCACCGAGGTACTGGTCTGCTTTGTATAAGGACTCTCAACTCTAGGCCCATTCACTGCTTCTTTGTTGTGCACCTGTGCGAGCATCTCCTCCGGCTGCTGCCTATATCCACATTTTGACTATCTTACCCCTTTCCGCTCTACGAACCACAGTGATCGCAAATCTTCATCTCATTCTCCTATTCCGATGAGAGAGGAGTGGTTTGATTTTTAATACCTCATGTTGCGTAACCTCAGCATATCCAGTGCAGAATCAACCAGCATCTTGGTATCTGGATCCATCTACGGAAAAACTCAAAATCTGCATTAGCAATGGCCTCATCTGAGACATGTTCAAAACCTGACAATTCTTGTTACAGCAGAGCAATCATGAGATATATGTCTGTCTGCTGTATCCTTCTTACAGATAAAAATATAAAGAACACTTAATAGAAAAACCCAAATCGATGAACAAATTAAAACCTTAAATAATACGTGTGATTTTCCACATCATCTATGTGTGATTTTCCACATCATCTTTCCCCCCCTTTTTGAATTTATTATCCAAAACATAATTAGATTCAAAAAGTGTGTGGCCCCAGAGCTCTACATTTAGGCATACAAGTCACATTGTGTAGATTGTACCTAATCGGGAACACCAGAAATATTGTTTTTATCTGTAACGTAATAATGGAAAACCCTTTCAATGGCTTTTATAACCTTTGCTTGAACCACAGAAATCTGCACTGCAATCATTCTTTCTATAAAAAGAAAGCAGATTATTCAATACATTAAATATAAAACACAGAATTCCATAAATCATCCACATTCCTTAAAACAAATTATTGTAATTATTAATAAATATATTAATAAATTATTATTATATTATTTTTATTATTATCAACTATAATAACGTAGCACACCTTTGGATATTGGATGTAGGGGCGTTCATTTTTGAATCAGAGGACATTATCAGCATCTCTGTGATACTGTCCTATAACTTGAAGGGATAAAAGAATCTAGAACAAATAAACTGGCCATGTGGGAAAACAAAATGTTGATTTGCCATAGAAAAATCATCTAACAGACCTCTATGCTTGAAAAGCTATCAATGAATCTAAACATGTCCACAGTTAACTTTTATTTCTTTGGGATAAAATTAGTAAAATAAAAAACTAGTTTCAATAATGTTTTCTGATACACTTTACAATGAATTAAATGCAGAAAGACCTCTTTTTCTTTTTCTTTTTTTTTTTTTTTAAAAAGAAACATGACCATGTTTGGGCTGCTCTCTCTTTTCACAGCAGGCCCACAATAGGTTCCAAGGGGAGACAAAAAACCCTGTTCCACAAGTTTTTAAGATTGCTCCTCCCCCCAAAACCAGATGGAAAGAGGCTTCTTAGGCTATGTGCGCACTAGGCGTTTTTGCCGCGTTTTTAGCGGCGTTTTTTACCGCGTTTTTGTGCTGAAAACGCAGTGACATTGCTTCCCCAGCAATGTCAATGGGTTTTCAGAAGTGCTGTCCTCACACAGCGTTTTTTTTTAGCTGCGTTTTTGTGGTGACCACAAAAACGCAGCATGTCAATTATTTCTGCGTTTTCCACTGCGTTTTTCACTCATTGAATTCAATGAGATGTTAAAAACGCAATGAATAACGCATATAGCCGCGTTTCTATGACTAAAAACGCAGCTATAAACGCAAGGGGTGGGTACTACAGTGACGTGTACAGGAAGAGGATTCCTTCTGTTGGTAAACACAGAAGCATGAATCCTCCCGGTACCGTCACCGCTGCCTCCACCTCCCGTCCTGTGCATGTCAGCTCCGTGCGGCGCCATGTCTGGGCGGGAGGTGGAGGCAGCGGCGAAAACCAAAGTGAACACTAGAAAAATAAAAAAATGTCATATACTCACCTGTCCGCAGGGTCCCGGTGCCATGCCCGCTCCCATCTCCTCCCGGTCCCGCCGCTCTGGCTGTGTGCAGTCTCCCCGGCCGGCAGGACCTTGCTTGCAGGACCTGGCGCTGATCACCTGATGCAGTCACCTGACGCATCAGCTGATCGTAGTCTCGCCGGCTTTTTCGTGTCCGGCCGGCTATCAGCTGATCCTGCCGTCAGGGGACTTCATCAGCTGATTACCGGCAGCTCCGGCAGCGATCGTATAGGATCAGACTCCTGTCCAATCGATCGCTCCAGGAGCTGCCGGTAATCACCACAGCACATAAGTGAGTATTTTTTTTTTTTTTTTTTCTACTGATGCATCAGCTGATTGTATAATCGGCTTTTATACAATCAGCTGATGTGTGATGTGATTCAGGCACTTGATCCTGACACATCATCTGATCGCTTTGCCTTCCAGCAAACCGATCAGATGATATTGGATCCGGATTGGACGGCGCGGGACCCTGACCCAGGATTACTGCGGAGGGGGGTTTATTTCAATAAAGATGGAGTCACTAATTGTGTTGTGTTTTATTTCTAATAAAAATATTTTTCTGTGTGTTGTGTTTTTTTTTTATCATTACTAGAAATTCATGGTGGCCATGTCTAATATTGGCGTGACACCATGAATTTCGGGCTTAGGGCTAGCTGATAATATACAGCTAGCCCTAACCCCATTATTACCTAGCTCGCCACCCGGCTTCAGGGCAGCTAGAAGAGTTGGATACAGCGCCAGAAGATGGCGCTTCTATGAAAGCGCCATTTTCTGGGGTGGCTGCGGGACTGCAATTCACAGCGGGGGTGCCCAGAAAGCATGGGCACCCTGCACTGTGGATTCCAATCCCCAGCTGCCTAGTTGTACCCGGCTGGACTCAAAAATTAGGCGAAGCCCACGTCATTTTTTTTTTTAATTATTTCATGAAATAATTAAAAAAAAAGGGCTTCTCTATATTTTTGGTTCCCAGCCGGGTACAAATAGGCAGCTGGGGGTTGGGGGCAGCCCGTACCTGCCTGCTGTACCCGGCTAGCATACAAAAATATGGCGAAGCCTACGTCATTTTTTTTTTCTTTTTGGGCAAAAAACTGCATACAGTCCTGGATGGAGGATGCTGAGACTTGTAGTTCTGCAGCTGCTGTCTGCTCTCCTGCATACACTAGTGAATGGAGGATGCTGAGACTTGTAGTTCTGCAGCTGCTGTCTGCTCTCCTGCATACACTAGTGAATGGAGGATGCTGAGACTTGTAGTTCTGCAGCTGCTGCCTGCTCTCCTCCATACACTAGTGAATGGAGGATGCTGAGACTTGTAGTTCTGCAGCTGCTGTCTGCTCTCCTGCATACACTAGTGAATGGAGGATGCTGAGACTTGTAGTTCTGCAGCTGCTGTCTGCTCTCCTGCATACACTAGTGAATGGAGGATGCTGAGACTTGTAGTTCTGCAGCTGCTGCCTGCTCTCCTGCATACACTAGTGAATGGAGGATGCTGAGACTTGTAGTTCTGCAGCTGCTGTCTGCTCTCCTCCATACACTAGTGAATGGAGGATGCTGAGACTTGTAGTTCTGCAGCTGCTGTCTGCTCTCCTGCATACACTAGTGAATGGAGGATGCTGAGACTTGTAGTTCTGCAGCTGCTGTCTGCTCTCCTGCATACACTAGTTCTGCAGCTGTCTGCTCTCCTGCATACAATGAACATTTTGAAGAAGGAAATGACATCAGACCTTTTTTTTTTTTTTTTTTTTCATCAACAATCTTTAATGGCATTGTGCACTGATTAAAAACGCAGTGAGCAAAAACGCAGCAAAAAACGCACCAAATCGCGGCAAAAACGCATGCGTTTTTGCCGCGTTTTTTAGCCGCGGGTGCGTTTTTTAGACAAAAACGCACATAAAAACGCAGCGTGAAAAAAACGCCTAGTGCGCACATACCCTTCAGCTGCAGGAGACTAGTCAAATTTCCCTTCTTCTGTTGATTTATTTGTTTATTTTTATTTTTTAAAACATGCAACTCTCAGGATAAATCTATCAGATCCATAACGGAAATATTTATTATTTACTTCTTTATCATGACCTCTACTGCAAAGGTACGTTATTTAAAGGTTTGTTTTGTTTTTTTTTATTGCTTACTAATTAATAAGATATTGCTCCTTGTGACTGTCCTGACTCAATCCAACCTGCACACTGGATTTATATTAAGTGTCTTCCACAACCACCCAATCAGTCAATATTCCATCTTTTAGTGCTATAAACGTTTACTAACACTTCATATGTTAGTCAGTGAGAGCAGTTTTGTCAGCTGCACTGAGGCCTATAGAAAATGGCCCCACAGCACGTGATTTCCTTCTCTTTGTTGGGGTTGTAGCATCAGGTGGGGGGGAAGGGGAAGGTAAACTTTTTTTTTTTTCTCAACTATTTCCCCCTACATTATATAGTCTGGATTTTATTCATACACACCACACATACATTTATATATCTCATATACACACATTCAGATAGCTACAGTCCTGATCCAACTACAGTTAAAAACACTCATGTTTCTGTCTAAATATATAGTACTCCATCCAATCCATTGCTCAAACATTTACAGAGCACATGGTCTTCTTCACACAAACCCCTGACTCACTTTGTTTTCTTTGTCTCAATCATGCTGTAGCCATGTGCTTCGTCCACCATTTTAAAATCTTACCTAAAATGTCTGCCTCAATGACTAGCACATGGTTTATCACAGGATTGCGGCCTAGAGTCCCCACATCCCAACAAAGTCCACTTTCATCCGGATCTTTCCGGCACAACTAGACACCGCTTCATCAATTTTTCCATCTTTCTCTCAAGATAAACAACACCAAACAAGCAATCTTTCTCTATGCATACCAGATAAAAACAGACAAACAAAAAGACGGGGGAGATGACAAATAACTGAAACACTAAAGAAAACCTGCAGTTTGCAGCACACACTTCCAAATCCTTCCTTATACTGCCACGTGGTCCCTGTCTGATTTCTGCGTTCCGTAATATACAAAAAAAAAAAAAAAAAACCTAGTATCACCCCTGACTACAAGGTGTCTATACCGGCCGATTCGCCTCTCTTGGAGGACTTATAACTAGCCTAATAAAAAACCACCTAGTATCACCCCTGACTACAAGGTGTCTATACCGGCCGATTCACTCCAGGAAAACACTTTAAAAAGGTTAGATTTATGTATAACGTAAGGCTCTGCACTCAGTCTAGCTAAAGCTGGGCCCTTTCATATGGCTCTGCACTTAAGTCTAGCTGATCTTGGCACTTACATCTGGCTCTGCACTCAGTCTAGCTAAAGCTGGGCCCTTAGCTCTGCACTTAAGTCTAGCTGATCTTGGCACTTACATCTGGCTCTGCACTTAATCTGAGCTTGGCACTACAAAAAACTCTGCACTCAGTCTAGCTTGGCGCTTCAAAAACCACAAACCGTATCACAGGCAACCACAAACCATATACTTTACAAGTTTTACAGACACCACTCACAAACCCACATGCTCTCTTCACAAATACACAACAGGCAGCAGGCAACTGAATACGTGACGGTTCTTCCGAGATTAATATGGCCAATAGCCGTGAGACCCGTCTGCCCGTCAACAGATACCCCAACAAACCGGACACAGTCAGGCAATCAGTGTCACACACCCCACCGAGACCACGGGAAGACTACAGATTATGAAAAATCAGCAGACCTACCGTACTCTCGTTCGGAAGTGATCAATTTCCTGGGGTGTCCAGCACGTCATGCCATTCCAGTTGCCGGTTCATCAGGATTTCAGGTGTCTCCATCTATTGGCTCCACGTTGGGCACCAATAATGTTAAGGTGAACTCTTAACCAGAGATCACTAGTTGCCTACTGCCTGGCCGAATTGATATGGGCCAAGTGCATGCATAAAAGAATCCACACCAGACACAGTCGGATATGAAGTCTCTTCTTGGTCTCAGTAGAAAATGGCACCAAACAGACAGAGGAGACTCATGCATCCTCTTGATATAGGCTAGGGGCGTACACAAGTTCAGATATGCCCATTTAGTGGGACAGTTCATGGGCTAGCCAATGGGGAGATCCGTGTTGCTGTTGACGGGCGGGTCTGACTCCAGTGGATGAAACCATAATGATGGGAGGGACGTCATCTGGTGGATCCATGCTGATGGTTTGGTCTGTGATGTCTTCTAGCTTGACCAGGGGTCTTCCCTTATATGGTATCTTATTTCATCTGGACATTCCTTGCATTCCAAGCAAGGTGTGGTGAACAGGAAATGTCAGCCATCTTTATATCTGTGTCATGTGTATGATCTGAACCCTGAATTATGTAAGGCAAATCGACATATTTCCCACAATGCTCTATATCCAGAAGTTAATTAAGTATTTCATTTTTATGGCTCTCCTCAACACATCTAGCTGCATCCATCAGGCATCCCTTATTCTGCAGTGGCGGTCCCCATTGACCGCAATTCCGAGAGTGGCGTCACGACGTTCCTAAAAGAAGACATCTTACCTGTGACCAGACTGTTCCATCCACGTGGAGTCCCTGAAGGTAATGCACCGCTACATCGCACCTGTGGGGCTTCACATATCTGCAGACACCGCCGCGCTCCTCAGCAGTGTGTGCTTGCCGGGCACACTAGCTGCAGCAGGAGCAGGAGGCAGTGCTGCGGTGTGCCGGCCCTGCTGTGTGCTGTGTGCCCAGCATGCACACACTGCTGAAGAGCGTGGCGGTGCCGGTGACTTCAGCTTCCTTCTTCAAATGTATTTGTGTCTTTCAGACGTAAATATATTTGAACAGCATGCCGGGACTGGGCCCCGCCCCCGACGTACAGCAATGTGATGAGATCAGCACCTTGCTGACGTCATCACAGTGCTGCGGGCGCCACACAGGAGACATCAGCCAGCGGTAAGTGCTCCATGGAGGAGCCGAAGATGGCAGGTTTAATTAATGGGGATGAGTGGGGAGGGGCTGAGGACACATAACGGGGAACATTTGTGAAGGAACACAGCTTTGTGACAGACAGAGGGGGAGGCAAGAGTGTGTAGTGATGGGGTAGTGTAATTTGTGTGTGTAGGGGCTGATGGGGGGTGCATTGTATTATGTCTGGGAGGGGGTAATGGAGGGTGCATTGTATTGTGTGTGGGGGGAGGGGTAATGGGGGGTGCATTGTATTGTGTGTGTGTGTGTGTGTGTGTGTGTAGAGGGTGATGGGGGGTGTATTTTATTGTGTGGGGGAGGGGTAATGGAGCGTGCATTTTGTGTGTGTGTGTGTGTGTGTGTGTGGGAGGCTAATAGGGGTACATTGTATTGTGTGTGTGTGTGGGGAGGGGTAATGGGGGTGCATTGTATTGTGTGTGTGTGTGTGTGTGTGCGGGGGGGGTAATGGGGGTGCATTGTATTGTGTGTGGGGAGGGGTAATGGGTGTGCATTGTATTGTGTGTGTGTGTGCGTGGGGGGGGCAATGGGGGTGCATTGTATTTTGTGTGTGTGTGTGGAGTGGTAATGGGGTGCATTGTATTTCGTGTGTGTGTGTGTGGGGGGAGTGGTTATGGGGGCGCATAGTATTGTGTGTGTGTGTGTGTATCTGTGTATGTGTGTGTGTGAGTAATGGCTGTGCATTGTACTGTGTGTGTGGGGGGGGGGCGCAGAGTCATTAATCAAGGACTAATTAGTGTGATATCAGTGATATTAGTCCCAGACCTGTCCGCACAGCTACAATCCCCTGTAGTGACTGCAGCGCTTGTAGAGTGATTAGGACATAGGTATGTGGCGCGGAACAATCCACAAATCAGGGACGCTAATGTGGCGCCCTGGACTAGCCAGGTCGTCACCGGTACTACAGCACATACCCCCACCCTGAGACAGGCACATCAGCCAGACAAAAAATCCTTGTTGCCTCCCTCCAGGGGCTGATGTCCACACCAGGTGGGGTGGAACCAGGCGGTTGGCCCCACCCACTGAGGAGTTCACAGTCCTGGAGGCGGGAGAAGGAAGTGAGTCGAGTGGAGAGTAGAGAACAGTTAGGAGAGGAGTGAAGGAGAAGTGGAGAAGCAAACTGACCGTGTCCGGGTGCGTGGCCCGGGCACTAAGAGCAAGGTTGGCAGACGGTGGTGGCCGTCTGCAGGAGAGGCAGATCAACGTGGAACCGTAGGACCGGGGACGGGCGGTGGCCCGCCGGTACCGAACCGGGGACCGAAGTGAAGCCAGCACACTCAGGCAGGGCCTGCGGACCCCGACCAGGCTTGGTTTCGCCATTAGAGGTCAAATCCCTCAGTGACCGGAACCCCAGGGGTTTCCTAACAGCTAAGACCCGATTGAAGGCAACCGTCCGACCAGCAAAAGGAAATACAGCTACCGCCACAGGTAGAGTTCCAAGGGCCAGAGCCTGCGGGCAAAAGGGCTCCTCCGGCACATATACACGCTGGGGAGCGGGTTACCGGTGGGAATCCATCGGGACCGAACATACACAAAGGTGTAGGGAAAGGCAGCCACCACTAACCGTCCAGGAGAAGCCACAGCAGCCGGCTGCGGGACCCGTCCATCCAGCCGTTTGGTTTACCAGAGACTTTGCGCACCTTTGTGGCTGAGTGAGTACTACCGTGCCGTCAAGCGACCCTGCACCCATCCAACCTTGCCTCCCCGTCATCTCACCGGGCCCCGGGACCACCAACTCCTACCCACGGAGGGGAAAACAACATCTCAGCTGCTCCCTGCCATCGCTCCCGGGATCCCCGTCACCAGCAGCGGTGGTGCCCAACATCACCACAACCCGTGGGTGGCGTCACGGACCAAATTCCCAAACCAAACTACCCCCTTTCACTCACGGGCGAGGAGCGCCGCTCGAGTCCCCGGATCCGGCCCACCGCTCGAGCCACCGAGCAGCCATCGCAGCAGCGCCGGACCCGAGCGTTAGCGAGAGCAGCGCAGCGGCGTCCCTCCCCGCCCGCGACACTAAGTGCAGAAAATACATCAAGGTCTGCTACACACTGCAAAAATGTGTCACATAGTGCCATACAGTACTTACATAATGCCATACAGTACTTACATAATGCCATACAGTACTCACATAATGCCATACAGTGTCACATAATGCCATTCAGTACTCACATAATGCCATACCGTACTCACAGTGCCATACAGTACTCACATAATGCCATACAGTACTCACATAGTGCTATACTACAGTGTCACATAATGCCATACAGTGCTCACATAGTGCCATACAGTGTGACAGAGTGATATAGTGTCACATAGTGCCATACAGTGTCACATAGTGCCATACAGTACTCACATAGTGCTATACAGTGTCACATAATGCCATACAGTGCTCACATAGTGCCATACAGTGTGACAGAGTGATACAGTGTCACATAGTGCCATACAGTGTCACATAGTACCATACAGTACTCACATAGTGCTATACAGTACTCACATAGTGCCATACAGTGTCACATAGTGCCATACAGTGCTCACATAATGCCATACAGTACTCACATATACAAGTGCAGAAAATATATTACACATTCACCACGTGAGAAGAGGGCCTGTGTACCCCCGAACGCCAGGGCTGAATTTTACTTCCAGTCCAGCCCTGGAACAACGTAAAGCTTATTTTTTAAAGGAGAAGCTGGACTAATCTTCTGGTCAGATGTTGCTCCATCACCTGTCATGTTATATCTAACAACAGAAGATTTAGTAACAGAAAGGGCGCTGTGAATAAGCAAAATAATGTGAATATGCTATATAAGAGACTATGCTACACATAACAAGAGAGGACGCTATATAATAAGAGACATACATCCTAGCGAGGATGGTAATAAAGGACTGTGTTATACAGAGTAAAATGAGAAACTGTGTAATTAAGGATGGCGCTTTACGTAGAGAGTACACTACATACTAATGGACGGTGTTAGACATAATGAGGCTACATTCCTATACTTGTATGCAGTGTCGGTGTGCTGCCTGATTTTTTTCTCGGCCAGCACACAGACCATTGGAGTATGTGCTATTGCTCATAATCGGATCAGAACAACACATGCTCTGAGTCTCGCAGGTCTCATTTTCGGAGCTGTGATTTTCACATTTTTTTGTGAATGGATCTATGGAACCCTAGGAGTTTGTGTGCCGTCTGATAAAAAAATCTGGCAACACATGGAAATGTCACACGAATGTGAGAATGTGGCCTAAGGCGGGCTTTACACCGATATATTGTCGGGGTCACGTCGTTAGTGACGTACATCCGGCGCCGGTAGCGACATCTCAACGTGTAAATCCTAGGTGTGACGATGAACGAGCACAGAAGAATACAATATCGCTGATCTGTGTAACGTCGTTCATTTCCATAATGTCGGTTCGACCGCAGGTACGATGTTGTTTATCGTTCCTGCAGCTCCACACATCGCTGTGTGTAAACCTGCAGGAGCGACAAACATCTCCTTACCTGCGTCCTACCGGCAATGCAGAAGGGAGAAGGTGGGCGGGATGTTATGTCCCGCTCATCGCCGTCCCTTCGCTTCTATTGGCCGACCGATTAGTGACGACCAGGTATGTGCGTGTGAAGCTGCCGTAGCGATAATGTTCGCTACGTCAGCAATCACCACATATCGCATGTGCGATGGGGGCGGGTGCTATCGCGCTGGACATCGCTAGCAATCGCTAGTGATGTCGCAGCGTGTAAATCACCCCTAAGGGATTTAACATATAACTGCATTACTCCAAACCATACAGTACAGAATAAATATTTCAATAAATAAATAATAATAAATAAAAAGTTACTTACTGCTGACGTCTCATCTGATCAGTTTTAGGCTGCTTTACACGCAGCACCCGCCCCCATTGGTTGTGCGTCACAGGCAAATCGCTGGCTGAAATCGTTAGTCCCCGTCACACGTACTTACCTGCCTAGCGACGTCACTGTGCCCGGCAAACCGCCTCCTTTCTGAGGGGGAGGTTCGTGCGGCGTCACAGCAACATCACACGGCAGCCGCCCAATAGAAGCAGAGGGGTGGAGAGCAGCCTAAAGAAAGTGATGCCCACCTCGTTGCCGGAGGACGTAGGTACGGTGTTGTTCCTCGTTCCTGGGGTGTCACACATAGCGATGTGTGCTGCCTCAGGAACGACGAACAACCTGCGTCCTGCAACAGCAACAATATTTGGGATTAGAACGACGTATCAACGATCAACGCTTAGGTGAGTAATTTTGATCGTTAGCAGTCGTTCGTACGTTTCACACGCAACGACGTCACTAACGAGACCGGATGTGCGTCACGAATTCCGTGACTCCAACGACATCTCGTTAGCGATGTTGTTGCGTGTAGAGCCCCCTTTTCTGTTTCTTCTGGTCAGACCTTCATGTTGCCATCTTCCAGCCACAACTCATCTTTTCACACTGATCATTGCAGCCCTGAAAATAACAATGTCACATATATTGTGTATAAACATTTGCCTCCTGAATAAAATATCCCCCAGACTGCAAGGATGTCAGGGCCGACTCATGAATTGTGGGGTGAGGAGGACATTATCAGGGCCATATCATAAATTGATGGGTAGGAAGGACACCGAGAGTCATATAAAGAATTGTGGGGTGGGAAGGAAGTTATCAGGGCCAGATCATGAGTTGTGGGATTGGGAGGACACTATGAGGGCGATATAATGAATTGTGGGGTGGGGGAAGTGTGCTATAAGGGCCATATAATTTATGGGGTGGGGGAGGACACTAGGAGAGCCATTTAATGAATTGAGGAGTGGGTGAGGATGCTATAAGGGTCATATCATTTGTGGGGTGGGGAGGACACTATGTGGGCTATGGAATAAATTGTAGGATGGGGAGGACGTTATGAGGCAATATAGTGAATTGTTGGGAGGAAGCTTTGAGAAACTTAGCATTGTCCCCCACCATCCAATTCATTTTAAGGGGAATCTGTCAGGTCCCCCATGCCCTACAACCCAGCAGCATTCACATCTGTATGTCAAAGTTCCCTGCCTAACCCACCCTGTGTAATGTTAAATTAAAAAATGAATGTTTACAAAAAAACATTTATAAACTGCGCTTTCCCTGTGCTAATTACGGCAGTGACTCATTGATGGGGCGTTAGTTCCCCAGACGAGTTGGCCCTCTATCCATTCTATCATGCCCCTGTGGGCATGATAACATGATTTCCATGTGCCAGCATCACCGCGGCCCCTGGAAATCTTGCGCATGCTCATGGCTGTGATCACTCACATTGAATCTCATCTGAAGTCGGGTGTACGCATCCCGGCTTCAGAGAGGCGCACTGCATATGCTCAAAAGTGCAGAAGCTGTTCTTCCGATTAATGTACAGTGCGCCTTGTTGAAGCCGACTTCAGATGAGATTCAATGTGAGTGAATACAGCCGCGCGCATGCACAAGGTTTCCAGGAGCTGCGGTGATGCCACTGAATGGAGATCATGTTATCATGTCCAAAGGGGCATGATAGCGTGGAAAGAGGGCTGACTAATCAAGGTCCTAATTAGCATAGGAACAGTGTACTTTATAAGTCCTTGTTTTAAACATTAATTTTAGTCAATAACATTACACAGGGCTGGTGATGCAGGGGATTTTTACATACTGACATAAATGCTGCTGGTGAGCATAGGAGGACCTGATAGATTGCCTTTAAATTCACAAATAATATCCTATTCCCCCCACCTGTTCATCATAAGGCCTTGAAGTCCCTCTTCCACCACTTAGGGGTACTTCTCACATAGGGAGATCGCTGCTGAGTCACGGTTTTTGTGACGCACCAGTGGCCTCATTAGCGATCTCGCTGTGTGTGACACTGAGCAGCAATCTGGCCCCTGTGAAATCGCTGCTCGTTACACACTGCTCTGGTTCATTTTTTTGACGTTGCTCTCCCGCTGTGAAGCACACATCGCTGTGTGTGACAGCGAGAGAGCAACGATCTGAATGTGCAGGGAGCTGGCGTCTGGCAGCCTGCGGTAAGCTGTAACTAAGGTAAATATCGGGTAACCAAGGGAAGCCCTTTCTTGGTTACCCGATATTTACATTAGTTACTAGCACCGCATCTCTCAGGCTGCCAGTGCCAGCTCCCTGCTCCCTGCACAAGTAGCCGGAGTACACATTGGGTAAATAAGCACAACGGTTTGCTTATTAACCCGATGTGTACTGTGGCTAGGAGTGCAGGGAGCCAGCGCTAAGCGGTGTGCGATGGTAACAAAGGTAAATATCGGGTAACCAAGCCCTTGGTTACCCGATATTTACCTTAGTTACCAAGTGCAGCGTTGCTTCCACGCGTTGCTGCTGGCTGGGGGCTGGTCACTGGTCGCTGGTGAGATCTGCATGATTGACAGCTCACCAGCGACCATGTAGCGACACACCAGCGATCCTGACCAGGTCAGATCGCTGGTAGGATCGCTGGAGCGTCGCTAAAGTGTGACGGTACGCTTACTCTAATCCAAACCCCCCCCTCCTTATTCTCTCCTCCTCAGGCTATTAGTCACCACTCACCTATCCCTCCTTATTATCCCCTCCTCAGACTATTACTTACCACTCATCTCCCCCTCCTCATTGTCCCATCCACAGTCTATTACAAAAAAAAACAAAACTCACCACTCACCTCTCAATTTGGGCCCCCGCTGCACCGCTTCTTCTACTGCCGGGCACTTTCAAATGAGACGTACGTGCGCCGTACTGGTGTCATCATGGGCGCACATGTGTGTCTCCCTGAGAAAGTGCCAGGCAGGTGTAGCACCCACGGGGTAGGGGTTCAACTTTTTCATCGCCGGGTCGGTGATGACGGGTCTGGGATGTCACGGGAGGCCCCCCGGTTTCGTGGCCCCGAGGCGTACAATATAAGGGAGGAGGATGGAGGATTATTGGGATGATGGGAGTTGTCTTGTGACGCCACCTGCAGTATGCGGCCAGGAATTAGCCAGCACTGCGGTTGCAGTCCTCTGGGGCGGATGGTCTCGCAGCTAGGGTAGTTCAGCTTCCCGAAGGCGAAGTTAGGCCCCAGGGAGGAGGATGGAAGTAGTAGCAGCCGTTGGCGCTGAAGTGCGGGGCGCCGACGCCGGCAATGAAGGACGGACAAGGCAGTTGCGGTTCCAGGTCTTTACTAACTGTCCTTTGGTTGCCCGGGGGTACCGGTCTCTGCCGTGATGGGCTCCAGCCGATCCCGGATCCTTCAGAAGTCAGTACTGGTGCGGTAGTTCGAGAGGCCCTTCCCCCTTGCACCTTCTGTGTCGGATCCCCGTGGCCTAAAGCTACTTGGGGACCCCAGTCCTTGTAAGATAAGCTCCCGTGAGGTGACGCGGATCCGTGGTGGAGCCTGACCGTAATCACGACTCCGGACCCTATATGCCACTGTGTTCCAGGAACTTGTGGTGGCCAGAGGGACATACAATCCCCCTGTCAGGCAGATTGTGTGATATAACGTGAATTCTTTTCCACCCTAGGGCTCTGCACCCTGCACAGCGCCGGTTCTGAGGGAGCAATGAAACGCTCTGCACCGCAACCGTTTTGTTCTCCTTTTGTCCTACAGGAGCAACCGGGTAGCCACTCCTGTCCTGTTCCCTCCCGGAACTCGACTCTCCTCCTGTGTGTGTGGCTCCTACTCCCCCCTGGTGGCTGCCCCTCCCCTGGGTCCCTGTCGCTAGTGGGTGGATGCCCAAGTGTTTGGTTAGCAACCTTAAGACCCGACCCTAGACCCTCCCCCAGTGGGGAGGGCAACTTACGGTGTGTGCTAAATAAGATGTGTGTGATACCTGCACTGACCTCCTCCGGACCCGGGATAAGTACCGCACCTTAAGTGAGGTGCAGTACCCCGTGGTGACTGAAGCCTCAGGGGTGCCACACAGGGAGCAGAGAACAGACTCCTGCGTTCCGCTGCCTGCACTGTACGGAGCTACAGAATTGCCCCCTGCTTGGCGCGCTGCCTGTGGTAAGGGCAATCTGGCCTGGGGCCCCCTGGCTCCGGACAACAGGTCAGATTGCCCTCATTATTAACCAGCCAGCAAGGGCCCCCTGGACCTCTGGGCCTCAATGCAACTGCACTGGCTGCACCGACAGTACGTCTGCCAATGGTTTTGGGGGTTCAAAATTTCCTTACAGGTTCCCTTTAAATGATAAATCTAGCACTGTAATTAGTAGAAGTAAACTTCGCTGTCAGGTTACCTGGAAAACTACACAGTAGTACAGTAGGTAAGGACAAGAGAGGTCACCAAAATATACACCAGGATGTCCTTTTGGTATATTACTATTATTATTATTATTATTATTATAGCGCCATGTATTCCATAGTGCTTTACATGCAAAAAGGAGTATACATAATAAAAACAAGTACAATAATCATGAACAATCCAAGTCACAGGAGGAGACAGGCTAGCAGTCCATGCCTGTCTTATTCTTGTCATTGCTTTAACTGGACTAACGAGACAGCCAGTGCATAGGAATACTATTACATATAGTTGGCAATATGCCTGGCAACTGTTTCCAGCAGTCTCCCTGATCATTGACCCCAAAAAGCTGTGTCAGCCGGGGCTTATACATATTTTATGGAATCTATTATTACCATAAACACAGAATCAATCGTGTGCTGCTTTTGTATTCTCCATGAAGAAAGTCTCCCGGATAGAGAGCAGGTACTACAGTAACACAAAGAGCCCGTATGTAGTGTACAAACTAAATCCAATGCCTATGTAACCAAGCAACATTCCTCCAAACTCTACAGGGCGAGCGCTGTGCGAGCAATGCTCCCTGCTCTCCCACCACACACATCGCCATGGTGGTATTACTCCGAACAGCCTAACAAGTTGGTCTTCTCAATGTAAGTTATATATTTCATATATTTCCTAAGATTCATGGACAGTAATGAGGAACTGTTACCACCGTACAATTGTTTGCATACCAGCAGTTGTACATTGGGTTGTTAACATGTATGCACTAAACCTATAACGCCTTATAATAGCAATATATCTATATACCTACATCTGAGAATGAGAACTCTGGGCTGTATGTATGGATTCACTGTAGATCCCAGTTCAGAAGTTACTTTGGGATTCTGTAAAAAGTCAAATTGTAAAGATTATCATATTTATTTTGCTTCTTGATGTGAGCTCAATATAAAAAGTATAAGTTTTAAGACACTGTAGTCAGTAGAAAATATGATGGGAAAAAGAAAATAAATGTTTACGAATCATTTATTTACAAATATTTTTAAATTTCTATGAATTTCTTTAATTTTACTTATATAGGTAAGCATAAATAAATGAAATAAGGGTATGTTACACGCTGCGATATCGCTAGCGAGGGTACCCGCCCCCGTCGGTTGTGCGTCACGAGCAAATCGTTGCCCGTGGCGCACAACATTGCTAACACCCGTCACACGGACTATAGGTTTTGAAACATAAGCAAGTAAAGTTTGTAAAATGAGCAGCTTTTTGATTCGCAGCAGCTGCCGATCTGCTGATAGCTGGGGTGGGTATTATTCATAGTGATCCCCGCCACCTGCCTGTTCATCCCCCCCTGTCTGTTATTTATGCTAATTCTATTATATAAACGTTTTACTAAGTGGCTAGAAGGACCTTTGCTGACCATACCCATGTGACCAGAAGGGGCGGAACCTTAGCCAACAGAAAAATAATGTTGCTTCTTGGTATCAGCTATGTTGGCTGAGGCCCACCCATTCTGGTCACATGGTTATGACATCAGCAAAGGTCCTTCTAGCCACTTAGTAAAGCACTTCTATAATAGAATTAGCATAAATAACACATAGGGGGAGGTCGGACAAACAGAGGGCGGGAAACCACCCCAGCTATTAGCTGATTGATAGCTGCTGCCAATAAAAATTCTGCTCATTTTACAAACTTTACTTGTTTGTGTTTCAAAATCTATATGCCACTAAAGTATGGGGGTGTGCCGCCCCCACGCCTGTAGCGGCCGAGCTGCTCGGATCCGGGCCCGCTGTGTGGCTTGAGGGATCCTCCCGACTTGGGGGTCACACGGACACGCCAAATGAAAAGGAGGACGTAGTTGTACGGGCTTGGCTGTATTCAGTTTGTGACGCCACCCACGGTGTGTGGTGAAAGGTGGCACCACTGCTGCTGTTGTGGCAAACCCCGGGGGAGATGTAATGGCAGCTGGATGTTAACCCCTCCGTGGGTAGGGATGGTTGCCCCGGGGCCCCGTGGCTCTGTGCAGGGAATGGCGATGGCAGGGGCCTGCGCGCCCGGACGTACCAGGGGATGTTTGGTTACTCACAGTTGAATACATCACATGAGTCTTTTGGTAAACCAAGGTGCTGGTGGCCGGCCGCCGCGGCCGGTTGTACTCTGGTCCCCCACCCGGGCTGGTGGTCGCCGTCTTTTCCCTCTGCACTGTTTTTGCTTCTGTTGGACTTCCCGGTATGGAACATGGGAGTCCGCTCCCGGCTTGTTGTGTACCTGAGGAGCCATGCCCGCTGACGCTGACCCATGGGATCTATCGGGCCCTGGCGGTTGCCCTATCCCTCTCTGTGGGTGGTTGTCTGCTTTTGGGACTTTGGTTGGGACAGGACCTAAAATCCTGCCCTCAATTGGTTAATTAGCTAGGCCGTTGGTTCCGGTCCTGGCTTCAGAGTCCAAGTACCCCCTCTGTGCACGGTTTCCGGGTCGGTTCTCCGGTGTCGGTACCGGCGGGCTCCAACCCCGTCCCGGTCCACCTCGGATCTCCGGCTGCTGTCTTCTCGTCGCCTGCTGACAGAGACCACCGTCTGCCACCTAGCCAAGGCACCAGGGCTCTGACCCTGGCATCTGTCAACTTGAGCTTCACCTCTGCTGGAGCTGCACCTAGCCCCAGCCTCCACTCTTCTCAACTTGAACTCTCGACTAAGGGGTACTTTGCACATTGCGACATCACTAGCATCGGCTAGCGATGCCGAGCACGATAGTACCTGCCCCCGTCGTACATGCGATATCTTGTGATAGCTGCCATAGCGAACATTATCGCTACGGCAGCTTCACACGCACTTACCTGCCCTGCGACGTCGCTCTGGCTGGCGACCCACCTCCTTCCTAAGGGGGCGGGTCGTGCGTCGTCACAGTGACGTCACACGGCAGGCGGCCAATAGAAGCGGAGGGGCGGAAATGAGCGGGTCGTAAACATCCCGCCCACCTCCTTCCTTCTGCATAGCCGGTGGAGGCAGGTAAGGAGATGTCCCTCACTCCTGCGGCTTCACACACAGCGATGTGTGCTGCCGCAGGAACGAGGAACATCGTATCTCCTATTGGTGCGGCATTATGAAAATGACCGACGCTACACAGATCACCGATTTTCGACGCTTTTGCGATCGTTTATCGGTGCATCTAGGCTTTACACGTTGCAACGCCGTTACCGGCGCCCGATGTGCGTCACTTTCGATTTGACACCGACGATATCGCAGTAGCGATGTCGCAGCGTGCAAAGTACCCCTTAGACTGATCTGATCTCTTCTGTTTTCCCACCCCGGGCTGTGTAGACCCCTAGATGGGCGTTTCCTAACTGCCTGGTCCCGTCCACTGGTGTGCCTGACTTGCTCTGAGGGGGGGTGGCTAGGGTTTCAGGTCGGCTGTATGTAACCCTGTGAGGGATGGTGCTATGCGGGGGCCTCTTGTGTGACTACCTGGTTTTGACAGTGCGTCACATATAGAATTAGCCTGATAGTGCCAGTATAGCACTGGCTTTAGGTTATTTAGGAAAATCCTGGTGATCGGTGCACTTTAATTGAAGCTGTTTGTATTATAGCTCTCATGGCTTGTTCAAAACTCAAAAGTGTTAAAGGGGTACTTTGCACGCTGCGACATCGTTAGCCGATGATAGTGATGCCGAGCGCGATAGTACCCGCCCCCGTCGCACATGCGATATCTTGTGATAGCTGCCGTAGTGAACATTATCGCTACGGCAGCTTCACACGCAGTTACCTGCCCTGCGACGTTGCTCTGGCCGGAGACCCGCCTCCATCCTAAGGGGGCGGGTCGTGCGGCGTCACAGCGACGTCACACGGCAGGCGGCCAATAGAAGCGGAGGGGCGGAGATGAGCGGGACGTAAACATCCCGCCCACCTTCTCCCTTCCGCATTGCCGGTGGATGGCGGACGCAGGTAGGAGATGTTCCTCGCTCCTGCAGCTTCACACACAGCGATGTGTGCTGCCGCAGGAACGAGGAACAACATCGTATCTCCTATTAGTGCGACATTATGGAAATGTCCGACACTGCACAGATCACCGATTTACGACGCTTTTGTGATCGTTTATCGGTGCATCTAGGCTTTACACGTTGCGACATCATTACTGGCGCCGGATGTGCGTCACTTTCGATTTGACCCCGACGATATCGCAGTAGCGATGTCGCAACGTGCAAAGTACCCCTAAGTCTTATGAAAAGGCTTGTTTAAAAAGCCACTTTTGACTTTTAGGATTGCTACTTCCAATAGGTGGCGCTAGAATTTGTCTCCTTTCTCACTGGAGGGACAATTAGAAAAAGATCAGGCACTCTGAGTTGAATATAGGGAAAAATAAACTTTTATTTCAGTGGTCCAATGGTTAAGATAGTAATACACATGATGTTTCGGTGCAAATTGCCCTTTTTCAAACAAACACTAAAACAAAAAACAGAAATAATACAGTACATAAGCTATAAAGAGCATATACAGTATGTCCATATGTGACGCCCCTGGACTAGTCAGCATCACAGGGGACTGCACGCTCTTTATTCTTAGTGCAGGACTCAACCCCTCTTGGTTCTGGGTTCCCAACTTGCAGAACTGCCTCCATCAGCATCCAAAAATCCCAATCACACCTCACACCACACCCTTTCAGTCACACACGTGGGCTGCTAAGCTGGAAGAGGGCCGCCCACCTAGGGATCAGGCAGGGAGGTGACAAGTGAGTTGTAGAGTAGCCCTCGAGCAGTGAGGAGCTAGGTGGGAGCGTGTGGCTCCCGGGGAGGAGAAGATTGGTTTGCAGACGGTGGTCTGGGCCCGGAGGAGTCGGAGACCCGGTCGCGGGATATTGGGACTGGGTGCCTGGACTAGTCTTGGAGGACTGTCAGCAGCAAGTACAATAGCCGGTCTGGGACCGAAATCATGGCGGGGTACGGGACCCTAGGTCGGGGAGAAGCTTCAAGCAACCCGGCAATTAACTGGCGGAGGACAGGGCCTTTATGGACTGTCCCCACGAAGCTCAGAGATCGGGGGCACTAGTGCAATGAGGGGGATAGGGCTTTCCAACCAAATCAGCTCACTGAAATCCAAGCGTGAGCTCCTGAGAGCATAGCTCTGTCACTCAAAAAGTGGGGAGCCGGGCCCGGACAGCTTCAAGCTTACTGGCCACTTGAACACTACTAAAATTTGTGCATGGAGGCAAGGCTCCGGACCATCAGGCAGTGCTGCAGGGGACGGATACCCGGACGAGCTCCCCCAAGAGGGCAGCGGCACCCAAAGACTTGGTTTACCACGTTGTCAGCGTCTGTTTTTTGTCTGAGTGAGTACCTGATTACTCCCCTGCTTCCAGCGAGCCTGCGCTGCCTTGCACCCCACCATCCAGAGTCCTGGGGCCTTTCTTACCCCTGGAGGGAAAACGTCATCTAGCTGGCCACATTCCATCAACCCCGGTACTCGCAGCGGCGGTACTCTCCGTTACCGCACACCACGGGTGGCGTCACAAACTATATCTCCCCTGTAAATAACCCTTCCCCTTTTACATTTAAGAGTGGCCCCTAGCCTCCGGGTTCGGAGACCCTCGAGCCACGAGTAATCACCCCTGGATCCGAGCAGTTCGACCGCTGCTGGGGCGGCACACATATGGGACAACTAATAGGTACTTTTACTGTTGTCCCATTTGTCTTGATTTTTGTACATGATTTGCTATTTATAGCTTATATACTGTATTATTTTTGCCTTTTCAGTGTATGTTTGAAAAAAGGTCAATTAGGATCGAAACGTCTCGTGTATTACACTATAACCTTTGGACCACTGAAATAAAAGTTGTTTTTTTCAACATATTCCACTCAGAGTGCCGAATCTTTTTCTACTAATTTGAATTATAAGGATTTGGATCCTATCTGAGCACCTATACTTTCAAGGAGTGCCATATTGCTTTTCACATAATTTCAATATAGTAAGTGTTTTATCAACGGGAGATTATCACTGCTGGACTAGGTCTCACATGCATACAATTCAGGCTAATCTGTGTAACCATGCTCCTACCGCTGATTTACAGCTTGCCAACAATGTTCCATATACACTTGAAGCTGACAATCAGTGGTGTGGGCAGGGTTATACACAGCTCAGCAATTTGACCAGTGTTATATCTATTGTAGAGTTTCAGGGATTCTATCAAAACTGCAACAAGCAGTCCCATAAGTGATACATCACTGGAATCCGGCACTCTGACCCTACATCATGCTGTTCTCAGATTACATAGCAAAAACCTTCTGACAGATTTCCTTTAAAGGTAACCTGTCACCACTTTTTTGCCCTATAAGCTGCGGCTACCACCACCGGGCTCTTTTATACAGAATTCTAACATGCTGTATAAGAGTCCAGGCCGCTATGAGAACATAAAATACACTTTATAATACTTACCTAACTGTCGCGCTGCGGTGGAATCGGGTCACGGAGGCATCTCCGTTCTCCGGTGCCGGCGCCTCCTCTTTAGGCCATCTTCGTCCTCTTTCTGAAGCCTGGGTGCATGACGCGGCTACGGCATACACACTCGCCAGTCCTGCACAGGTGCACTACAATACTTTTGATCTGCCCTACTCAGAGCAGATCAAAGTGCGCCTACTCAGGACCTGAATGCCGGCGAGTGTGGATGACGTAGGACGCGTCATGCACCGCGGCTAGAGAAGGAGCACAAAGATGGCCAAATGAGGCGGCGTCGGCAACAGACAACGGAAACGCCCATTAGGCCCTATGCCATCGCAGCGCGACCGTTAGGTGAGTATTATAAAGTGTTTTTTTATGTTCTCATAGCGGCCTGGACTCTTATATACAGCATGTTAGAATGCTGTATATAAGACCCCGGTTTTGGTGGCCACAGCTTATACGCCAAAAAAGTGGTGACAGGTTCGCTTTAAACATGAATTCAGTTGTGGTACGTATAATTTGGATAGAAATTAATAGCTTGTATGCCATGTTGCCTCGCTGAAAAAGACTCATTTTTTCTGCAATACAGTTGTTATGCCCCAGTCCCTCCTTGCTCAATTGATAAACCTGCCTGTGTGGTTTCAGTACTATATTAAGCAACATGGTAATTTTCTGGTTTGGAACAGTGGCTATATGGCTGGTTAAGCATGCTTATTGTGCAAATTATAGCATCTGATCTGCTCGTGCTCAACAAGCATTCTTCTTTGCTCTTTTTTTATGGTGGAGTATCGACTTAACTTCTGGCCATGTATTTATATATTTATGATTATATTCAACTATGTGTATTTGTTCTATTTATTGTTAGTATTATGTATTTCTTTTTAAAGCACCATTAATGCAAGGGTCCTGTATATGCAAAGAGGGTTACCTACCCATAACATACACATAAAATAATAAATCATATAGGAACCTGCCCATTGAGGCTTATAATCTACAGTGACACGCAATGTTTTGAACTTTGGACTTTCAGACTCCATATCTCACCATCGACTACAGCATTGACCGTGAGACTACCTTCATTTTCTAGACAATCATCTTGGCTCATACGTAAATTTGACTTGCAACTATTTAACATATGACTAGTTATACAGATTCTTGTCATGTCACTGCATTGTTACTGTTTTGCTCCTGATGGTTCCAAAATCTTTTCCTTCCTGTATACTACAAATTACAACCTGTTCTCACATTTTCTAATACTTTAGTGTGTTATTAGATTGATTCCCAAGCGAAAGGTCACTGGTTCTAATCGAGCAGCAGCCATGAAGAAAATCTTCTATCAAAAGAGAAACCGCATCATCCAGCTCATCGATAGGGGTCTCTTGGCCAAGAAAATTGCCAAACTGAATCATGTGAGATCAATGACAGTTGGAAGAATATTGTAACGCCTACCCGGATCCACAGACTCAGACTGGCTGTAATGGACAGGCTAGAGGAAAGCCACTCACAAAGCAGGACCCCGAGAACCTGAAACCCTTTAACCCCTATACAGGGATTTGTAATTACACAGGGCCCTGGCGATCACTACCTGTGGTAGGCTACAGTCCAATGAGAGTAGTAGCCAGTCAGGGTCGAACCGGGAAATGCAAAACAGGGACAGAATCACGCTGGCAAGGACGTAATCAAAAAACAAAGCAGAGGTCAAATCCAGATCTGGTAGCGAGGTACAGAAACAGCAGGCAGGAGGGTAGTCAGGAAACAAGCGGAAGTCAGAATACCAGAATCACTAAACAGAACAGGGCGGGACAGGAACCAGGAATACAGAACTATCTCTGGCAGTGATTAGCAGACAGGAGGGAGAATAAGAAGAGTGTGGTGTCTTCCAATTGGCTATAGCTGAATGATGGTAACTTCAGCTGGAAGACACACGCCACCCACAGTCAGCCAGTGGTACTGCAGGTCCCAGGGAAATCCAGTTTAGTGGATGAGCGGAGCCTTCGCCCACCTCTACCATCCCCAGCACTATCCACGGTGGGAACAAGGTGTCGCCTGGCAATCGGAGGAGAAGTCGCAGGAGCGGACTCTGGTGGGGACATGACAAATACAAAATGAAGTCCGTCCATCCATTCAAAAGCGAAGAGGTGGACATCCAGGCAAAATATTGGAGTCAGCAATTTGGCTCATCACAAGTTCTATCAGTTTTGTCGCAGCATACATGGTAGTAGAGGTGGCTTGTATGCTTCATAATAGTGAAATCACAGATCTTCATTCTGGCACCGTGCTACACTCATTACACAAGTCTGGAACGGTGACTAGAATAAAAGTGAAGAAGCCTCGACTTCAATATAGTGATAAGAAGTGTTGGCTCAAGTTTGCATAAAAGTACAATAAGTGGATAGCATAAGATTGGAAATGGGTAATTTGTAGAGATTATATGAATGTCAATAAACTAGGCTCTGATAGGTGCAAATGGGTCTGGAAAAAAACAAGGGGAAAAGTGGCTAATGAACAGATACATTGAAAGAGTTGTCAAGTTCGGTGGAATAAAGGGGGCTTTACACGCTGCGACATCGCTAATGCGGAGTCGTTGGGGTCACGGAATTTGTGACGCACATCCGGCCGCATTAGCGATGTTGCTGCGTGTGACACCGATGAGCGATTTTGCATCGTTGCAAAAACGTGCAAAATCGCTCATCGGTGACATGGGGGTCCATTCTCGATTATCGTTACTGCAGCAGTAACGATGTAGTTCGTCGCTCCTGCGGCAGCACACATCGCTACGTGTGACGCCGCAGGAACGAGGAAGCTCTCCTTACCTGCCTCCCGGCCGCTATGCGGAAGGAAGGAGGTGGGCGGGATGTTACTTAGAAAGGAGGCGGTTCGCCGGTCACAGCGACGTCGCCGGGCAGGTAAGTATGTGTGACAGGTCTGGGCGATGTTGTGCGGCACGGGCAGCGATTTGCCCGTGTCGCGCAACAGATGGGGGCGGGTACCCACACTAGCGATATCGGGACCGATATCGCAGTGTGTAAAGTAGCCTTAAGCCTGATGAATTAGGCTTGCTTTACGTTTGGATACTTGTCCAGAATCAATGGTAGTCTCAATGCTGAGCTATATGTGAGTATCCTATAAGATGAGTTAAAACGTACACTCGAGTACTATGAGTATGAAAAGGAAGATATAGTGTTCCAGCAGGACAATAACCCTATGCGTACGTCAAGATTGGCGAAAAAATGATTCAATAACAATGAGGTATAAATACTGGATTGGCCTCCACAGTCTCCAGACCTCAACCCAATCGAACACTTGTGGGTAGAGTTGAATAACAAGTTTTATACATATCAAAATGAGTTGACCAGTATGCAAAAACATTGGTAATGTGTAAACTAGACCTGGAGTCAGATTTCAGTCAAAACATGCTTGAATCTGATTGAGATCATGCAAAGAAGGAGGTTGAAAGCCAAAAATGGATTTAGAAAATACTGACAAAATAATAAAAATTAAAATTTAGACTATAAGAAGCAAAACAGTAACAATGCAGTGACATGACAAGTATCTGCATAATTAATCATATGCTAATATATATAGTTGCAAGTCAAATTTATGTATGAGATAGCCAAGATTGCCTATAAAATGAAAGTAGTCTCACATTCAAAGCTGTAGTCAGGGGCGTAACTACCGCGGTCGCAGCGGTCGCCATTGCGACTGTGCCCGGGAGCTTAGGGGCCCGGCGGCCGCCCGGCAGTTCAGCAGCCAACTCCTGTCAGTGAGGGAGGAGCTGCGCTGATCTGTCACAAACCACGCGGCGGCTATATGACCCGCTACCGCCGCCGACACCGGGCCCCCCTGCCTGGTGTCAGCGGCGGCAGCAGGGCCCCATCCCCCGTCACAGTAATGTTGAAGCATAGAGCTGCTGGCGGCACTCTATGCATCATCATTCCCCTCTCCCCCCCCCCCGTGCCTGCGTGGTGATGTCACACCTGTGCGACTGCTGTGCTCAGAGTGCACAGAGCGCAGGACGGGAGGGCGCCGACCGGAGCACCGGGAGAACGAGAAGGGAGGAGGACGAGCAGAGGTGGAAGAGGAGAGCGGTGAGGACAGAGCAGTGGCTGGGGAATGAGGGGAGCAGTGAGGGCGAGCAGCGGCTGGGGAATGAGGGGAGCAGTGAGGACGAGCAGCGGCTGGGGAATGAGGGGAGCAATGAGGACACAGCAGTGGCTGGGGAATGAGGGGAGCAGTGAGGACAAGCAGCGGCTGGGGAATGAGGGGAGCAGTGAGGACGAGCAGTGGCTGGGGAATGAGGGGAGCAGTGAGGATGAGCAGCGGCTGGGGAATGAGGGGAGCAGTGAGGATGAGCAGCGGCTGAGGAATGAGGGGAGCAGTGAGGACGAGCAGTGGCTGGGGAATGAGGGGAGCAGTGAGGACGAGCAGCGGCTGGGGAATGAGGGGAGCAGTGAGGACGAGCAGCGGCTGGGGAATGAGGGGAGCAGTGAGGACGAGCAGTGGCTGGGGAATGAGGGGAGCAGTGAGGACGAGCAGCGGCTGGGGAATGAGGGGAGCAGTGAGGACGAGCAGCGGCTGGGGAATGAGGGGAGCAGTGAGGACGAGCAGTAGCTGGGGAATGAGGGGAGCAGTGAGGACGAGCAGCGGCTGGGGAATGAGGGGAGCAGTGAGGAGGAGCAGCGGCTAGGGAATGAAGGGAGCAGTGAGGATGAGCAGCGGCTGGGGAATGAGGGGAGCAGCGGCTGGGGAATGAGGGGAGCAGTGAGGACGAGCAGTGGCTGGGGAATGAGGGGAGCAGTGAGGACGAGCAGCGGCTGGGGAATGAGGGGAGCAGTGAGGACGAGCAGCGGCTGGGGAATGAGGGGAGCAGTGAGGACGAGCAGTGGCTGGGGAATGAGGGGAGCAGTGAGGACGAGCAGCGGCTGGGGAATGAGGGGAGCAGTGAGGACAAGCAGCGGCTGGGGAATGAGGGGAGCAGTAAGGACAGCAGCAGTGGAATGAGGAGACATGAAGACAGAGCAGGAAGAGAGAGGGTGAGTACTTGTTTTTTTTATATATATATATATATATATATATATATATATATTAGTGAATACACGGTGGCCAGAGGCCTGGGGAGGCTCATTATACATGGAGGCCTGGAGAGGCTGGCTGCATTAGTATACATGGAGGCCTGGAGAGGCTGGCTGCATTAGTATACATGGAGGCCTGGAGAGGCTGGCTGCATTAGTATACATGGAGGCCTGGAGAGGCTGGCTGCATTAGTATACATGGAGGCCTGAAGAGGCTGGCTGCATTAGTATACATGGAGGCCTGGAGAGGCTGGCTGCATTAGTATACATGGAGGCTTGGAGAAGCTGGCTGCATTAGTATACATGCAGGCCTGTAGAGGCTGTCTGCATTAGTATACATGGAGGCCTGGAGAGGCTGGCTGCTATATTATACATGGAGGCCTGGGGAGGCTGGCTGATATATTATACATGGAGGCCTGGGGAGGCTGGCTGCTATATTATACATGGAGGCCTGGGGAGGCTGGCTGCTATATTATACATGGAGGCCTGGAGAGGCTGGCTGCTATATTATACATGGAGGCCTGGAGAGGCTGGCTGCTATATTATACATGGAGGTCTGGAGAGGCTGTCTGCATTTTTATACATGGAGGCCTGGGGAGCTGACTGCTATATTATACATGGAGGCCTGGAGAGGCTGGCTGCTATATTATACATGGACGCCTGGAGAGGCTGGCTGCTATATTATACATGGAGGTCTGGAGAGGCTGGCTGATATATTATACATGGAGGCCTGGAGAGGCTGGCTGCTATATTATACATGGAGGTCTGGAGAGGCTGGCTGGTATATTAGACATGGAGGCCTGGAGAGGTTGGCTGCATTATTATATATGGAGGCCTGGAGAGGCTGCATAATAAACATGAAGGACACCTTATACATGGAATATAGGGGTGTTTTATACATAGAGGTCTATGTGGCTGCATTATACTGGAGGTCTATAGGGATGCATTATAAATGGAGGTCTGAGGGGGCTGTATAATACAAAATGAAGGACACCTTATACATGGAATATAGGGGTGCATTATACATGGAGTAGTATGGGGCTGCATAATACCATCTGAAGTTTTATGGGGTTGTGTTATAATACATATAGGACTATGGGGGCTATATGGAGGACTATGGAGCCTACCTTATACATGGACTATGGGGGTGCATTATAAAACATGGAGGACTATGGGAAATGCATTATAATATATGGAGGACTATAGGGCTGCATTCTAATATGAAAGGTTATGTGGGACCCTTTATACTTTTTGGAAGGCTATGTGGGGGCCATTATAGTATTTTGAGAACTTTATACAAGGGGGACAAAGATACAAGCAGTGGATGGGAACGTTTTGTGCTGAGGGAAAAAGGCTCTTTCCCTCAGCACCCAGCTTTCCCATGCTCTGCTATACATCTCTCAGCACCCAGCTTTCTCATGTTCTGATATACATCTCTCAGCACCCAGCTTTCCCATGCTCTGCTATACATCTCTCAGGACCCAGCTTTCTCATGTTCTGATATACATCTCTCAGCACCCAGCTTTCCCATGCTCTGCTATACATCTCTCAGGACCCAGCTTTCTCATGTTCTGATATACATCTCTCAGCACCCAGCTTTCTCATGCTCTGCTATACATCTCTCAGCACCCAGCTTTCTCATGCTCTGATATGGGAAAGCTGGGTGCTGAGGACAAGATAAATATCAGAACATAGGAAAGCTGGGTGCTGATAGAGGGATTTCAGGTTGCTCTGGGTGAGAGCCAAGTGTCAGCGTCATTATCCTGTACCCTGAGTGTCAGTGTCATTATCCTTTACCTCTAAGTGTTGGTGTATGTGGAGGGGGGGGGGGTCCCAGGTCTGAACTTTGCACCGGGGCCCATCCAACTCTAGTTACGCCACTGGCTGTAGTGCATGATGAGATATGGAGCCTGAACGTTAAGGCCCTGTGCGCACTTAACGGATTTTGCCGCGGATTTTTTGCGGTTTTGCTGCATGTTTCGCTGCAGAAAATGTTCATAACATCTCTGCAGTGAATCACCAGCAAAACCTATGGTAAAAAAAAATCCTGTGCGCACTAGGCGGAATTTGACAGCTGCATGTTTTGCTGCGGGATTCCCGCAGCAAAAACAATTGCATGTCAATTCTTTCCGCACGTCGCTGCGGGATTTCACTCCATTCACTGCAATGTAATCGTGAAATCCCGCAGGGAATAACGCAGGCAGCAAATTCTGTGCGGTTCACTGCGTTTTCCTGCGTTATTCCCTGCGGTATTTCGCGGTTTACCTCCGGTAATGTACATCGCTTGCCTGCGGTTTTGCATGGAAGTGATGTCATTACAGGAAGAGGAAGCAGAGCAGAGAGTAAACACACACACACACAAACACACACACACCCCACAGACACAGACAGACATCACAGACACAGACATCACAGACATAGAACACAGACACATAGAACACACATAGAAAGCAAACGGAAATATAGAAAACAAAGCACGTGGGCTCCGCTGTATATTTACCGTCCAGCCGAGGTAAGCACACAGCGGCGGCCCGGTATTCTCAGGCTGGGGAGGGAGAGGGGCAGGGTTAATGTCCCCCGCCTCACTCCCACCTCCCGCAGCCGAGAATATCAGCCGCAGCTGCCCCGGGACTGTCGCATGCATTATGCGGCAGTACCGGCGTGTCCCCGGCTCTTCCTGCCGCCGTGTAGCAGTGGCAGTCAGGGTAATACAAGGAGTTAATGGTGGCGGATCACCGCCATTAACTCTGGGCTTGATCATGGCAGCGTCTATGTGACAGCTGACATGATCAACCCGTAAGTAAAGTGAATAAAACACACAGAAAAATCCTTTATTTTAAATAAAACACAAACAAGCCTCGTTCACCATTTTATTAACCCCTCCCGAAACAAAGCTCCGGCGTAATCCACAGCTCCTGGGCTGCTTACATCCAGCCGCGACTGATACACAGCGCTGAATGAATGCAGCCTCGCAGCGAGACAGCAGAGGTAATTACCGGTCATTTCCCACGGCCGGTAATGTGAACTCACTGCCGACCGTGGGAAATGCAGCGATCTGTCCTCTATCTATCTATCTATCTATCTATCTATCTATCTATCCCTCTATCTATCTATCTATCCCTCTATCTATCCCTCTATCTATCCCTCTATCTATCCCTCTATCTATCCCTCTATCTATCTATCCCTCTATCTATCCCTCTATCTATCCCTCTATCTATCCCTCTATCTATTCTTCTGTCTCTTTATCTATCTATCTATTATCTCAGAATGAAATTACTTTTTTTTTTTTTCTTCAATGTGCTTTATTGCACTGAATGCAATAAAGCACATACCAACCCGCACGTTGCAAAACCGCGGCAATACCGTAAACAATACCGCGGTAATATTGCAGCAAACCGCATGCGGTTTTCGGGTGCGGTTTGCCGCGGTTTTTTACCGCGGGTGCGGTAATCTTTGAATACCTGCGGAATTTTCTTGAGAAAATTCCATTTTCCAGTGCGCGCACAGCCTAAAAGTTGAAACATTGTTAACCTTTTACTCTTCAGTGTATATGGTAACGGGGAAGACAATATTAGGTCAGGGGGTTGGAGCAGCTCTGGTGGTGATGAGTAGAGTTGAGCGCGGTTCTCCAGTTCGCGGTTCGAGTGATTTTGGGGCTGTTCTAGATCGAACTAGAACTCAAGCTTTTTGCTAAAGTTCGATAGTTCTAGTTACGTTCGAGAACGGTTCTAGCAGCAAAAAGCAGGGCTTTTTACAGCTACAGTGTGCAGGAGCCATCGCTGGCAGCCTGCCACAAGCTGGTAACCAAGATAAACATCGGGTATCCAAGCAAAGCGCTTTGGTTAGTAACCCGATATTTATCCTAGTTACGTGTGCAGGAAGCCGACACTTCCCCGCTCAGCTCGCTCCGCCCCCTTCTGCATGCGGCATGTACACATACATACATACATACATACATACATACACACACACTCACACTCACCTGTCCCCAGCCATGCAGTCCACGACACTGACGTCCTCAGTGTCACATGACCCCGCTAGGCTCCACCCACTTCGCACTCCGCCGCCAGCACACATGGCTCCGCCCACCTGGCACTCTGCACACATGGTCCCGCTAGGCTCCGCCCACCTGGCACTCTGCACACATGGTCCCGCTAGGCTCCGCCCACCTGGCACTCTGCACACATGGTCCCGCTAGGCTCCGCCCACCTGGCACTCTGCACACATTTCCCCGCTAGGCTCCGCCCACCTGGAACTCTGCACACCTGGCACTCTGCACACATGGTCCCGCTAGGCTCCGCCCACCTGGCACTCTGCACACATGGTCCCGCTAGGCTCCACCCACCTGGCACTCTGCACACATTTCCCCGCTAGGTTCCGCCCACCTGGCACTCTGCACACCTGGCACTCTGCACACATGGTCCCGCTAGGCTCCGCCCACCTGGCACTCTGCACACCTGACACTCTGCACACATTACCCCACTAGGCTCCGCCCACCTGGCACTCTGCACACCTGGCACTCTGCACACATTACCCCGCTAGGCTCCGCCCACCTGGCACTCTGCACACCTGGCACTCTGCACACATTACCTCTCTAGGCTCCGCCCACCTGGCACTCTGCACACATGGTCCCGCTCGGCTTACCTGCGGTGATGAAGTCCCGACCTCAGCGCTGTCACTGTCCTCCATGGCCGCCGCTTGTCACATCACCTTCTCTCGCTTCCGACCCGAGACTGACTAGCGGTGACGTCACGGGCCTCTCGCGATACTTGGCTGTGAAGGTCATTGAACTCAGTGACAGGTGCTGTCAGCAGTGCAGGAGATCAGCGCAGGTAATGTACCTAGCTGACAGCAGCACTTGTCATCCCCTGCAGTGACCTGGGCTGACCTATTGATGTTAGCTCAAGTCACTGCATTGCTCTCCCAGCCAATGGGGAACATCCTGCTCTTCATTGACTGGGACAGTGTGGATCGTCATGGTTGTTGTCTATTTTTTTTTATTACTGACTGGGTTGGTGATGTCGGGTATCTGATAGACGCCTGACCTCACCAACCCCAGGGCTTGATGGCAGGTGACATTACACATCTGGTATTAACCCCATATATTACCCCGTTTGCCACCGCACCAGGGCACGGGATGAGCTGGGGTGAAGCACCAGGATTGGCGCATCTAATGGATGCGCCACTTCTGGGGCGGCTGCGGCCTGCTATTTTTAGGCTGGGGAGAGTCCAATAACCATGGACCTCCCTAGTCTGAGAATATCAGACCCCAGCTGTCTGCTTTACCTTGGCTGGTGATCCAATTTTGGGGGGACCCCTACGTGGTTTGTTTTTTTTAATTATTTATTTAATTTAAAATAAAAGCGTGGGGTGCCCTCAGTGTTGGATTACCAGCCAAGGTGAAGCTGCCAGCTGTGGTCTGCAGGCTGCAGCCATCTGCTTTACCCTAGCTGGCTACAAAAATAGGGGAAACCCCACGTCATTTTTTTTTTTTTCATTTTTTTGGCTAAATACAAAGCTAAGCACCCCTTAGTGCCACATGAAAGGCACCAAAGGGTGCAAAATTACAAAATGCAGGAGAGTGGGACATTATGTGTCTTTCTGCCATTATAATGACAGAAAAGACTGATATGAAGTGTACAAGCACAAGAAAATCACCAGAGCGCTCTATGCTGTGAAAAGCAGTAGAAAATGGCACTGGAGTGAACATGTGACCGTCTCATGTAGGTTGAAGCTATGGATCCTGGGTAAATTTATGTATTTTCCCTCCTTCAGTTTTTTTGCAGTACACAAAAAAAACGGAAGGCACACGGATGACAAACAGGTGACATACGGACCGTCTACAGAACAGAAACGGATGCCACACGGAAGCACCCGTGAAAAAAAACGGACTGTTTTTTTGCAGACCACAAAAATGGATCGGTCGTGTTAATGTAGCCTTATTCTGATCTGCCGTTTATAACCAGCAGGCAGAAATAAGTGAATAGCGCCCCCCAGCGTCAGAAAATCTCCGGGGTTTCAGGGCTAGCTGAGACCCTGGAGATCATGATTCAGGACGTTGTTTCTGGTCCCCGCTCACGTGATCACAGGTATACACCGTACACCGATGATCACGTTACAGTAAATGACAGCGCCGGTAAAAAATTATTTATCTCCCATCTGGCATGAACAAACATGATAAATCTCCTCCCCGGTCCCCTCCGGTCCCCCGGTGTCGCCAAAGTGCCCCCCCTGATGCCCTCCCAGAAATCCAAGATGGCCGCGCGCACAGCAGCGCGCCGGCCGCATTCACCCTACTCCTCTGATTTCTGTCGCATGTGCCATGACACATGCGACAGAAAACTCCTCCCCAGGCCCTGCCAGGTCACCCCCTATAACCCCACCGGTGTTCCCCGGTGTCCCACGGTACCTGTGCAGCGTTGATCCCCCCACGACCCTCTCCTTCACAATAGACGCTGCCGCATGCACAGAGCGGCTGTCAGCTCAGCTTCCTGTGTTCAGACACAGTGAGTGGTGGTTATGCATCTGCAAGCTAAATGGGCGGCACGGTGGCTCAGTGGTTAGCACTGCAGTCTTGCAGCGGTGAGGTCCTGGGTTCAATTCCCACCAAGGACACCATCTGCAAGGAGTTTGTATGTTCTCCCCGTGTTTGCGTGGGTTTCCTCCGGGTACTCCGGTTTCCTCCCACACTCCAAAGACATACAGCGCTATGGAATTAATAACGCTATATAAATGAATAAATTATTATTATTACTGCAATGCCCTGCTCATGAGGTAAGGAACATAATTGATCAGGAGAGCGACTACCAAACATGAGAGTCCGTTATACGCCACAAGAAAACACATCTAAATAGCGAGCTCTGTTGTTAAGTATTCATTCAGCTGGATAACTGGACTTAAAGGGGTATTCCATCTCCAAGATCCTATCCCCAATATATAGTAGGTGGAATAGCAATAATATCAGCAAATACCAATATTTGGAAATGTAGAATAGTTCTCCTGATTAGGCATGCCCTTACCTCATGAGCAGGGCATTGCAGCTTTGATAGCAACCATTACGACATGGACTCTGCTGCTGTGGACCCGGGGAGAGTGAGTGCAGATTCATTGCACCCACACTCCTCACATGAAGGGTCTGCACTCCTAGAAAATGGGGGATACGTTCCCTGAGTGTCTCCCCCCATATTCTAGACGGTCCAGAGACGTCGTGGGACCCCTTTATTTTTTTTCTTACAATAAATTGGTGAAAGAGGGAATGTTTTGGGGACTGTTTTTTCATATAAATTTCTTTTGTCGATTTTTTTTTTTTTTTGTTAGTACTGACAGTTTATGATGTTGGGTATCTAATAGACGCCATGACATCACAAACTGCTGGGCTTGATCTCAGGTGACTTTACAGCTAGTATCAACCCGATTTATTACCCCGTTTGCCACTGCACCAGGGCACGGGATGAGCTGGGGTGAAGCGCCAGGATTGGTGCATCTAGTGCTATTTTTAGGCTGTGACGGCTCATTAACTATGGACCTTCCCACCCTGAGAATACCAGACCACAGCTGTCCGCTTTACCTTGGCTGGTGATCTAATTTGGGGGGGACCCTACTTTTTTTGTGTAATTATTAATATTTATAAAATAATTATAAAAAAAAAGAGCCCGGGGGGACCTCCACATTGGATCCCCAAGCACGGTAAAGCTGCCAGCTGTGGTTTTCAGGCTACAGCCGTCTGCTTTACCCTAGCTGGCTATCAAAAATGGGGGGACCCAACGTCATTTTTTTTTTAACTATTTTTTAAATAGAAAAAATTAATGGGCTTCCCTGTATTTTGATTGCCAACCAAGGTAACAGCAGGCAGATGGGGGTGGCAACCCATAGCTATCTGCTTTATCTGCGCTGAGAATCAAAAATACCGCGGAGCGCTACGTCATTTTTTTTAAAGATTTATTTTTACAGCACTGTGATGTCTAGCAATCAAAATACAGGGAAGCCCATTTTGTTTTTAGTTATTTAAATAAATAATTAAAAACAATATATATGGGCTCCCGCTGCATTTTTTGTATTGCTAGCCAAGGGTAATCCAAGCAGCTACTTGCTGCTAACCTCCACTGCTTGGTGTTACCTTCACTGGCAATGGAAAATCCAGGGAAGCATTTTTTAATTTTTTTGCCAAAAAAATACAAAAAAAGGACGTGAGCTTCGCCATATTTTTGTATGCTAGCCAGGTATAGCAGGCAGGTGCTGGAAGAGTTGGATACAGCACCAGAAGATGGCGCTTCTATGAAAGTGCCATTTTCTGAGGCGGCTGCAGACTGCAATTCGCAGCAGTGGGGCCCAGAAAGCTCAGGCCAACCTGTGCTGTGGATTCCAATCCCCAGCTGCCTAGTTGTACCTGGCTGGACACAAAAATGGGGCGAAGCCTACGTCATTTGTTTTCTAATTATTTCATGAAATTCATGAAATAATAAAAAAAAGGGCTTCCCTTTATTTTTGGTTCCCAGCCAGGTACAAATAGGCAACTGGGGGTTGGGGGCAGCCATACCTGCCTGCTGTACCTGGCTAGCATACAAAAATATGGCAAAGCCCACATAATTTTTTCAAGGGGCATAAAACTCCTGCATACAGTCCTGGATGGAGTATGCTGAGCCTTGTAGTTCTGCAGCTTCTGTCTGTCTGTATGGAGAAGAGCAGACAGCAGCTGCAGAACTACAAGGCTCAGCATACTCCATCCAGGACTGTATGCAGAAGTTTTTTGTCCACCAAAAAAATGACATGGGCTTCGCCATATTTTTGTATGCTAGCCAGGTACAGCAGGCAGCCACGGGCTGCCTCCAACCCCCAGTTGCCTATTTGTACCCGGCTGGGAACCAAAAATATAGGGAAGCCCGTTTTTTTTAATTATTTCACTTATTTCATGAAATAATTAAAAAACAAATGACGTGGGCTTCGCCCCATTTTTGTGTCCAGCCAGGTACAACTAGGCAGCTGGGGATTGGAATCCGCAGCACAGGTTAGCCCGAGGTTTCTGGGCGCCTCTGCTGCGAATTGCAGTCCGCAGCCGCCCCAGAAAATGGCGCTTTCATAGAAGCGCCATCTGGCGCTGTATCCAACTCTTCCAACAGCCCTGAAGCCGGGTGGCTTGCTGGGTAATAATGAGTTAATACTAGCTTTGTTTTACTAGCTAGTATTAAGCCAGAGATTCTTAATGTCAGGCACGTTTGACCCAGCCATTAAGAATCTACAATAAAGGGTTAAAAAAAAGACACCACACAGAGAAAAAATACTTTTAATAGAAATAAATACACAGACACATTAGAGACTCCATGTTTATTACTCACTGTCAGCCCTCCACGATCCATGGTCTTCTGTCTTTCTCGTTCAACAAATGCAGCTCAGCTCCATCACTGCTGCATGGGGGAAGACGCTGCTTCCCGTGCAGCCTTCACTCCGTGAGAGATCAGTGCTGCTGGCTGTTAGCGGTAACAGCGGTAACGCTGACAGACGCGTTACCATAGCAACGGTGCTCTGATCATGTGATTCCCGGAGCCTCGGTTAGCGGTGACGTCACCGCTAACTGCGTTGCTATGGCAACGGTGATCTCCGTTAGTGACCGGCTGTGTCAGCCGGACCCTAACAGAACGGGGAGTCGACCGTGTGCTAGAGCATGTCGCCGGTACACGGCGATACACAAATGTGCACTCCCGCTCGAGTTCGGTTCGGCGAACGTTCGACGAACCGAACTCGAACCAATAGGAAAGAATGGGAGGCAATCACAAACACATAAAAACGCATTATAAATGTACACATACAGTTAATAAACATTGCCATAACACTTACCGGTGCCCGCGATGAGTCCTGCCCTCTGTCTCCTGTCACTATTCCTTCCGATGATCGCTGCGTCCTCCCCATAACCAGCACTGACAGGACCTTTGACGTCGTCAAAATAGCCATGTGACCAGTCACGTGGCTATTATCTCATTGGCTACAGACTGGTCACATGGCTTTGACGTCATGTCCTGTCCTAGGTCCTGCCCTTGCACTCTCCGGTACACGGTGCGACCTCGGTTCGGCGAACCGAGCTCGAGCCGAACCGCGGCTGGTTCGCTCATCTCTAGTGATGAGGTGCCAGCGGGGAATTTGCAAGCTATGAGTTTTCCTGAGCTTTCAGGTTTTGTCTAAAGTTTCCAAATGTGGGAGACAATTGGATGTCTTAAGGCACTGAGCACCAAAAGATGGGGAACGCTTAGGAAAAATCTTGGAGTAAGGAATGTATGAGAGCAACAAGAGAGAAGAGAAAGAGATCTTGTGACGACTGGAAGTTACGAGTGGGGAAATTAAGGGAGATTACTTCGGAAATATATGGAGGAGACAGAATATTTCTGACATTAAGTCATTCTTAGTAGTTTAAACTGCATTTGCTTGAAGCCAGTCAAGATATTGGAAGAGTCAGAAAAGTAGCAAGGGGAGAGGTGGATTAATCAGGAAATAGAGTTAAGGACAGGTGCAAGAGTGTTAGATGTGAAATCAGAGAGGAGGATATTGCAGTAGTCGAGGTGGGAAATGATGAAGGCAGGCAAAAATATTTTAGTAGATTCAGGGTTGACGAAAGGATTGTGAAATGTTTTTCAGTTGAAGGTGGTAGGATATGGTAAAATCTTGAATGCACTGGTGTACAGCCAATGGCAGCAGACCACATGGTCGCAATGGGCCCCCATCCGTCATCGCACGTTCAACTGTATCGCATCCTAGATGCTGATACATTTGTAAGCAATGATGAAATAGGGAGCTGTCCGCTCCCTCCTCCATTATTCTCTGGCTGCATCTGAGAACTCATTGCAGCGAGTGCGATGACGTCACTGCTGTGTGCCTGCTGTGCCGAGATGTGGAGAGCTGCAGAACATTTGCCATGGAGATTAGAGTAGCAAGGGACTGAGGAGAGGTAAGGGTTTTTTTTTGTTTTTTTGTTTTTTAAATCAGTGAGTTCTCTGGTGGCCATATTTCCATATAGAGGACTTTGGAGTGCATTATACTATATGGAAGACTATGGGGTGATTTAGACTATATGGAGGACAATGGGGTATGCATTATATCGAGAAATATGGGGGATGCATTATACTAAGTGGAGGACTATGTGGTACATTATACAATATGAAAGACAATGTGGTATGCATTATACTATATGGTGGATTATGGGGTGTGCATTCTACTATATAGAGGACTATGGGGTGCATTATACTATATGGAGCACTATTGGGTATGCATTATACTATATGGAGGACTATGGATTATGCATTTTACTATATTGAGGACTATGGAGTGTGTATTATACTAAATTGAGAACTATGGGAGTGCATCATACTATATGGAGGACTATAGAGTGCATTATACTATATGGAGGACTATGGCGTCTACATTTTACAATATGGTGGACTACTGGGTGTGCTTTATACTACATGGAGGACTATGAGGTGCAGTATACTATATGGAGGAGTATGGGGTGCATTACACTATATGGAGGACTATGGGGTGCATTATAGTATATAGAGGACTATGGGGTATGCATTATACCATATGGAGGACTATGGGGTGTGTATTATACTACATTCAGAACTATAGGGGGTGCATTTTTGTATATGAGGGACTATGGAGAATGCATTATATTATATGTAGGACTATGGGGGATGCATTATACTATATGGAAGACTATTAGGTGTGCATTATACAATATCAAGAACTATTGGATGTGCATTATACTAAATGGAGGACTGTAGGGTATGTATTAAACTATATGGAGGACCATCGGGTGAACTATACTATATAGAGGACTAAGGGGGCTGCATTATACTATATGGAAGACTATTGGGTATGCACTATACTATATTGAGAACTATGGGGGGGGGCAATATACTAAATGGAGGACTATAGTGTATGCGTTAAACTATATGGAGAACCATAGAGTGCATTACAGTATATAGTGCACTATGGGGGTGCATTATACTATATGGAGGACTATAGTTCATGCACTATACTATATATTGGACTATGTAGCCCATTACATTATTTGGAGGGCTATGGGGTACATTTTACTACATGGAGGATTATGGGGTGCATTATACTATATGGAGAACCATGGGGTGTGTATTATACTATATCAATAACTATGGTGTGTGCTTTCTACTATATGGAGGACTGAAGGGGGATTCATTATACTATATAGAAGACTATAGGGTGTGTAATATATTGAGAACTACGGGCGTGAATTGTACTATATGGACGACTGAGGGGTCTGCATTATACTATATTGTGGGCTATGGGATATGCATTATACTACATGGAGGACTATAAGGTGCACTATACTATATGGAGGACTATAGGATGCATTACATTATATGGAGGACTATGGGGTGCATTACACCAAATGGAGGACTATGGGGTGCATTATACTATTTGGAGGGCTATGAGCTGCATTATGACTATGGGATGCATTACATTATATGGAGGGCTATGGGGTGCATTACACCAGATGACTATAGTGGTGTATTATACAATATGGAGGATTATGGGAGGTGCATTATACTATTTGGAGGACTATGGTTTATGCACTATACTATATGGAGGATTATGTGGGGCCAATTACATTATATTACATTATAAAGAGGACTATGGGGTACATTGTACCATATGGAAGACTATGGAGTGTATATTATACTATATTGAGAACTATGGGGGTGCATAATACTATATGGAAGACAGAAGGGGGATCTATTATACTATATAGAGGACTATGTGGTATGTATTATACTATACTGAGAATTACAGTGCTGTGCAAATTAATTGGGACAAAGCAAAAAAACACATATTTTTGAATATTTAATAATAAAATGTTATAATGCACTGTTACATACCAATTTTAGTATGAAATATGTCCTCCTTTAGCAGATATGAGATTTTCAATTAATGCGTTTTGACATTGATTCTACCAAGTTGTTGCATAGATTCTTCAATTCTTCATCATGGAACCACACTTGTATGACACTGTTTATCATGCGTTCTTTGGTTGTACAGTCCATTTTGCCAAGACGTCTCTCCACAATGCTTCACAAATTTTCTATTGGATTTTAGGCTGGTTTCACATCAGCGGTATTCTGCCGTACTCCCAGATCCGGCACAGGGGCAGTATAGTACAATACAGTACAATACAGTTCACTGGCAAGCTCCGTGCACATGCGGTCATGTGACCAGAGCATGTGACAGCATGTGACGGGGCTTGCCGCACTGTCTGTGAACTGTAATGTACTGTACTGCCCTTGTGCCGGATCTGGGAGTGCGGCAGAAAAATGCTCATCTGAAACGGCCCTAAGTCTGGTGAATTGCCAGGCCAGTCCAGCACTTTTACTTTATTTTCTTCCAGGAATTTCTTCACATACTTGGAATTGTCCATTACCCCCCAATTAGCTCTCCTCTCTCTAGACCTTGACCAGATTGATCCATCCTTCAAATTTGTTATTATTCACATCTTCCTCACCACCAGATCCCTTATTGCAGCCAATTGGAAAAATCCCCTCCCTCCATCTATTACACAACTTATTGAAGCATTAGCCCAACACAACAATTTTGAGAAACATTATGCCACTATTAACAATAATTTCCCTAAATATTTCCGGCAGTGGAATCCATGGAATCAATACCGCCAAGGCGTTACATGAGATCAGATGATCCTACTAATTGAATTCGAAATCTAACATGTGGTTGTCTTTGTGTTCATCTTATTATAGCCTTCCGCTCGTGTTTTCTTATAATACTGAAATCCTCTAGATGTTGACAAATGTGATATATTTCATAGTTCTCAATTATAACTGTTGTATATGTTTAATCCTCATATTCTCTCTCATATTGCAACCAACTTATTAGATGTTCTCCCTTTCCCAGTTTCCCTCCCTTTTTCCTTTCCCCTCTTCCCAGTTTCCCCAATAATAATGTCACTACTCTTCTCAACCCCATACTCCTCTTCCTATCCTTACTCCCTTTCCCATTTTTATAGTACTTAAATGGTAAGATTATAGAACATAAGAATGATTAATGCAATGACAATACAACTCCTTCAAATTTGTACTTCCCCACAAATTTTCAAAATAAAAAACATTTTAAACACACTTGGAATTGTGACATGGAGCCAAATCTTGTTGGAATGTCCCTTCAAATTTACGCATGAATGGCACAATAAAACATTTTAAAATGTCTGTGTATTTGAATGAATCCATACCATCAACAGGAAATAAGCTCCCTGTACCATCAGTTGTAAAAAAGCCCCAAAACATCTATTTTTGAGGGTGTTTTACAGTTTGTTGAATATGATCAGCTTGCAATGGTTCATTTTTGCTTCTTCTAACAACACTTGCTCTGTACCCTTGAACAAAAAGATAGGTTTCATCACTGAAAATTACCTTTTTCCACTGGCTACTTGTCCAAAATGTATATATATTTGCCCATGCAAGTCGTTTTGCCTTCATTGGAGATGTCAAAAGTTGTTTCTTTACTGGATTTGTTGCCCTCCAACCAACTTCCAGAAGCCTACGCCATACAGTTGAATCACTAATATCAATACTTGCAGCGAACAAGTCTCTTTGGAGGTATTTACTTGTTTTTCTTGCATTCATTTTACTATTTCTGATAAGTGTTTTATCAGTTCTTGGTGTAGTTTTCCTTTTTCTTCCACATTTCCCTTTTCAAAGCAGTTAAAACTGGTTTTAATCACTGACTGGTAACCAACTTACGATTTTACTTAAAAAATGCTTTGTCCCAATTAATTTGCACAGCACTGTATGGGGGTGCATTACACTATATGGAGGAATATGGGGTGCATTATACTATATGGAGGACTATGGGATGCATTATACTATTTGGAGGTCTATGAGCTGCATTATGACTATGGGATGCATTACATTATGTGGAGGACTATGGGGTGCAATACACCAGATAGAGGACTGTACTGGTGCCTTATACAATATGGAGGACTATGGGAGGTGCATTATACTATTTGGAGGACTATGGTTCATGCACTATACTATATGGAGGATTATGTGGGGCCCATTACATTATATTACATTATATGGAAGACTATAGGGTACATTGTACCATATGGAGGACTATGGGGCATCCATTATACTATATAGAGGACTATATTGTACTTTACACTATATGGAAGACTATAGGGTATGCATTATAATACATGAATGACTATCAGGGATGCAATAGACTATATGAAGGACTAAATGTGTGTATTATACTATATTGTGTACTATAGGATGAGCATTATATTATTTGGAGGACTATGAGGTGCATTATATTATATGGCGTGCATTATACTCTATGATGGACTATTGTGGGATGCATTATACTATATGGAGAACTGTGGTGAGTACATCATACTATATGAAGGAATATGGGGTGCATTATACTATATGGTGGACTATGTGATATGCATTATACTATATGGAGGACTATAGGGTGCAATACACTATATGGAGGACTATGGTGTATGCATTATACTATATGAAGGAATATGAGAGATGCATTATACTATATGGAGGACTACAGGGTGTTTATTATACTATTTCAAGAACTATGAGTAGTGCAGTATACTATATGGAGGACTATGGCGTGCATTATACTATATGAAAGACTATGGGGTTTGCATTATACCATATGGTAGAGTATGGGGTGTGCATTATATTATTTGGAGGACTATGTAGTGCATTATACTATATGGAGGACTATGGTGGTGGATTATACTATATGGAGAATTATATATAGAACTATAGTGAGTGCATTATACTATATGGAGAACTATGGTGGGTGCAATATAATGTGTGGAGGACTATGTGGGGCCCATTATACTATATAGAAGACTACGGTGGTGCATTATACTATATGGAGGGTTATGTTGAGAGCCATAATACTATTTTCAGGGATATGTGGGGGCCATCATAATATTTGGAGCGATATGAGGGATCATTTATACTGTATGGAGGGCTATTTGAGGGTCATTATAATGTATGCAAGCAATTATATAGTGTGAAGGTTTTTATGGGATCCATTATACTGTGCGGAAGCCATTATACTGTTAGGAGGGTTAGTGGGAGGCATTACAGAATGTGAAGAGCTATGGGGGTCATCATACTTTATATAGGCCTATTACACTGCTTAGAAATCTGCATGGGGCCACAGATTTTTCGGTGTTCGTACCAAACACAAAGTTTACTAAAGAATTAGTGTTCGAGTTTTGGTGCTTTACATATACAAACCTCTAGAGCGAGCATTGCTGTGCTCGGGTACGCTTGGTGCTCGGTCCAGTGCTAGTCGCTTGCAGCCTTGCAGTGTTTCAATGGCTCGCAGTGGGGGTAAAATCAGGGTTATCAGATGTAGTGTGGACAAAAAATGGAAAAACCCCATCCTCCCTCCCCGGAAGTGTTCTGTTTATGGCTGGCTGCATGTGGGCGAAGACCCAAACTGCCCAATTAATGACTTTCATTGTAGTTCAGGTCCCAAACTGAACTGTACTTAAAGTCCGGCTGAACCCGCCGAACCGAACTTCCACGGGTCCGCTCATCTCTATCCACAATTAATGATGGAAGGTGTTGGTATTGAAGCCTGTTGCAGCTCTGGAGGAGACCAATATGCAATATAGAGATATGTTATGTACCTCATACGGATCATATACAATATTTAAAAAATAATTTGTTTTTACATCTTTTCCAGTGTGCCATAATACGAATGTCATCTACAATGCTGAAGACAGGACCTCTGTATTTCTATGATCAGGTATGTTTTATGCCTATCTCCCTAACCTCTATATTAATTTTTCTTCTTCAATTTTAAAAAATGCCTAAAGTTCACATTTCCATTTGCACATTCTGTCTATTATGTTTAGTTGTCAAACAGAATTTGTTTGCAAAGTAGATCTGTTGCATTCTTGATGCACACTGTAGCAGAGAGTTGATAAGCTCCGTCTGGGTTCTGTTTTGTGTTAGTTTTTAGAACAGAAAATTGTTCTGCACTTTTTCTTCCGTTATAAAAACGGACACATAACAGAATCTAAACAGAGCCCATTATGACCGATGAGGTCCCTCTTAGTGCATTTGCATCAATAAATTAATAGATCCGTTTCTCTGAACAGAACAGAGAATACAATTGGAAACCAAACTGTAAGCTTGAAATCCTCTTATATTTTTTATGTCGTGTTGTTAACACTAGAAGTCCCAGAGAGGGGTCATTTAACATTTCTACCATTCGAACCCTATGGAGCTCGAAATTTCTGGGACTTCTAGACGTTTAGTGTGTCTCTGTTAGCAGGTTTTTGCTACCTCATCTGAGAGCAACATAATGAGGCATAGAGATCCTGAGTTCAATGATGTATCACTTAGATTAGTGGATGCAGACGTGACACAGTGAAAGATTTTATATTTTGTATGATGCAGTGCTGAGAGCTGTCCCCGCCCACACCAGGCTTTCAGTGTATATTTCCATAGACAGAAGCTGCTAATCACAGAAGGGGGAGGAATCGGACTTCAGCTCACTTTCTGCTCAGACCCACTAATAATAAGTCTTAGGCGGGCTTTGCACGTTGCGACATCGCAAGCCGATGCTGCGATATCGCACGCGATAGTCCCCGCCCCCGTCGCAGGTACAATATCTTGTGTAAGCTGGCGTAGCGAAAATTATCACTACGCCGACTTCACATGCACTCACCTGCCCTGCAACCGTCGCTCTGGCCGGCGACCCGCCTCCTTATTAAGGGGGCGGGTTGTGCGACGTCGCTGCGACGTCACACGGCAGGCGGCCAATCGGAGCGGAGGGGCGGAGATGAGTGGGATGTAAACATCCCGCCCACCTCCTTCCTTCCGCATATTCTACGGAAGCCGCGGTGACGCCGGTAGGAGATGTTCCTCGCTCCTGCGACTTCACACACAGCGATGTGTGCTGCCGCAGGAGCGAGGAACAACATCGGACCGTCGCGTCAGCGAAATTATGGATTACGCCGACGCTGCACTGATGATACGATTACGACGCTTTTGCGCTCGTTAATCGTATCATCTAGGCTTTACACACTATGATGTCGCATGCGATGCCGGAAGTACGTCATTTTCAATTTGACCCCACCGACATCGCACCTGCGATGTCGTAGTGTGCAAAGCCCGCCTTAGGCTATGTGTGCACTTTGCGTCGTCGTAGTTGCAATTCTAAATGCATCCTCTGGTAGAAATTGCTTTTACCAAAGTTGCTTTTGACTACAAAATAGCGGTAAATACGCGTGCGTTTTTACCGTGTTTTAGCTGTGTTTTTAGCCCTTTTTACCTGCGTTTCCATTTCTTAAAGTCAGATGCGTTTTGATTACAAAGACACTACTGAATAACGTTTTGACATACAAACACTGTGAAAAAAGGGAACAAAAAAATGAAAAATATATAATTATTTAAATCATAACAAAAATAATTATATTTAATATAATTATAGCGGTTTTATACTATTTATCGCTATAATTCCAATAAATTAATATTTTTCATTAATTTAATTGTCGGACTATGTGTGTGTAAAGGGACATATCATTCCATTATTTTGATGTCAGAAACACATGCGTTTATGTAGTCCAAAACGCATGTTTTCAGCAGCTAAAAAGCAGGTAAAACGCTAGAATTTTGATGTTGCTTTTTGCAAGTTCTCATTGACTTCAATGTTACCAAAACGCAGCCCAAATGGCAAAAACAATTGACATGCTGCTTCTTTAAACGCTGAGTTTTTGCCCAAAATTATGCAAATTAAATGCAGCATTTTGAACTGCAAAGTGCGGCCTAGAAATCCCCATTTCCCACAGACTTTGCTGGAAAATCAAAACGCATGCATTTTAGCATGAAAACGCTGCAGTTCAAAACGCAGTTGAAACGCAGGTAAATACGCAAAGTGCGGACACAGACTAAGAGGCTTAAACTAACATTGTCGGTAATCGGAATAAGGCCTCTGCCACACTCACGTGAAAATCACGCACGTGCCGAGAAACACGTATTTCCCCTGCGTGTTGCGTGCAGGTAAGTACGTGTCTCTGGTATGTGCGGGCCACGTGTGTTCTACATGTGCTATCCGCGATAGCACACGTAGAACCGGTAATTTACATACTCACCTGGTCCTTCCTGCTGTCCGCGCTGCTGTCCGTGGTGCTGATCTTCGGCTCCAGCCCTCCCGTCTCCCCGCTGCTGCTGCTGCCAGGCAGTGAAGTGAATATTCAATGAGAATAATGAGCGGCGGTCGGCAGCAAGAGGCAGCAGCGGCAGAGACAGGAGGGCTGGAGAAGGTGAGTTAATGTTTTTTTTTTTTCACTGACACGTGTGTTTTCTCCGGCGCGTGTCACACGGGACCGCATCCACACTACACCCGTGTGGTATGGGTGTGGGCCGTGTGACACCCGTGCTGCCGGAGAAAACACTGACATGTCAGCGCTTTGAAAAACGCACACACGTACAAACGCACACGGACACACGTTCCGTGTGGTTTTACGTGTGTGTGCCTGCTACAATAGGGTAGCATTGCTTAACGTGTCTCCGTGCCGCCGGTACGTGTAAAAAATGACAAACACGTGTCGGCGGCACGGATGTGTGTCGCAGGCCTAAGACTGTGAGATAAGACACACAGGGCTGAATTCTTGGTTTTAACTCTTACAGCATGCAGTTTTCAGAGTACATTGCAGAAACCTGCTGACAGAGTACCTTTAAATATTATGAAATTGTGTAAAAAGCTTTTTCTGTTAAATGAATGCCTAAAAAAAAAAATCAGGAAAGGGATATAGGTTACACCAAAGTCTCCTTGAAGAAGATATATGTGTGACATACAGTATATCTACTTATCTAATAAATATATTGCACTATTTCATTTAAATTGTAACTGAGTCTAAAGGCCACTTTACACACAACGATATCACTAGCGATCTCGTTAGCGATGTGACACACCCAGATCGTTGTTACGATTTGCCGAGATCGCTCATAGGTCGTTTAGTAGCGGTCACACGTACACATCTCACAAATGATGCAACATCGTTCAGCGATATATTGTTTGACCAAGGCGGTCGTGTGGATGCTGTTGGTCGTTGGCAGGGTGTCAAACGTAGCAATATGTCTGCTGCCTTCCAAACGACGAACAATATTTTGAAACTGAACGAAGTGTCAACGATCAACAATTTTCATCCTATTTGCGATCGTTCGGAGTCGCTCGTAGGTGTCACATGCAACGACGTCGCTAATGATGATGGAAGTGCGTCACGAAAACCGTGACCCCGATGACGTATCGTCAGATAAATCGGAGCGTGCAAAGCGGCCTTAAGATCGGCAAGTCAGAGCAAGTGCTCCTAGGATTTTTATACCTACATATAGGATTCAGATATAGCCTTTTTTTCTCTAATTTTCTAAGAATGTTTTATTAAATTTGTTAGACATGTCAGCAGTATGTAATGTAAGCATGTAGAGCCATTATTTCATCCCATGAAAAAATTATGCATTTAACCCCTTCACCACCAGTTTTCACCTTCCTGACAAGGCCAAATTTTACAATTCTGACCAGTGTCACTTTACAAGCTGATAACTCTGGAACGCTTCAACGGATCCCAGTGATTCTCAGATTGTTTATTCATAACACATTGTACTTCAAGTGGTAAATTTTGGTCCATTGTGTTTATGAAAATATTAAAATTTTTACCAAAAATGTGAAAACTTTTGAATTTTGAATTTTTATGCCCATAAGGCCTGTTTCACACGTCAGTAAAAAACACAGACGTTCTTTACTGACGTGTAAAAAACACCTATGTCCCTCTGTTTGCCGTAATTCACGGCAAATGGTGGTTGTCCATGTGTGATCCGTGATTGGACATGGACATTACTCACCTGTCACGTTCCTGCTGTCCATGATGCTGAACTCCTCGGCTCTGTTGCGTCCGCGCACCGCTCTCTGCAGCTACTTCCGGGTCGGCTCTGGCTGCATTCATGAATATGCATGAGCCGGCCAGGAAGCTGCAGAGAGCACAGGCTGCAAAGAGCATTGCTGGAAAGATGAGTTGAAAATGTTTTTTATTTTCAATGTCCATGTTTCACGGATCACACCATAGTGTGGTCTGTGGGACATCAGTGATGCCAGAAAAAAATTGACTTGTCTCCGTGCGGCAATCATGGACACGCGTGTACGCCACACAGAGACACGGTCAGTCAAAAATCACTGATGTTTGCTCAGACCTATTGATTATAATGAGCGTGCGTATGTCTGTGATTCTGGTACGTATAAAAACTAGCACATACGTCCCAGAATCACTGACGTGTGAAGGGGGCCTAAACCAGATAGTTATTTCACAAAACATTATTAATAAATAAAAATTGCCACATGTCTACTTTACATCAGCATCATTTTTGAAGGATATTTTTTTTGTTAGGAAGTTAGAAGGGTTAAAAGCATATCAGTAATTTCTCATTTTTCCAACAAAATTTAAAAAAACAATTTTTTAGGGAGTACATCACATTTGAAGTGGCATTAGGGGTCCCATGTGACAGAAAATGCTCAAAAGTGACACGATTTTAAAAACTGCACCCCTCAAAGCTCTGAAAACCACATTCAAGACGTTTATTAACCCTTTAGATGCTTCACAGGAATTAAAGCAATGTGGAAGAAAAAAAGGAAAATTTTACTTTTTCTTTCAGAAATATTGCTTTAGCCCTAATACTTTCATTTTTCACAAAGCTAACAGGAGAAAATGGACTATAAAATTTGTTGTGCAATTTCTCCTGGGTACACCGATACCCCACACGTGGTGGAAAACCACTGTTTGGTCATACGACAGAGTATGTATGGAAAGAAAGGAGTACTATATGAATTTTGGAGCGCAAAATTGGCTGAAATAGATTTAATTAATGTTTAATTAATTTTCATCCTTGTGACACGTACTGGAAAAAATCACGACATTTAAATTAATGAGGTATTTTTTATGTGTTAAAGATGTACAAGGATAGATAGACAGATGGATAGAGATAGATAGATCGATAGATCTGACAAGGTAAGGCTGCTTTCACACATCCGGCTTGAGCTCTGCGGCTCAATCCGGCTGTGCAAGCTATGCAACGGATGCGGTGAAAACACCGCATCCTTTGCATAAGTTTTTCCTTTGCGGCCAGTCCGGTTTTTGCCGCTTGCGGCATGCTACTTAGCATGCGCAGTGGCAAAAACCGCATGCGCCGGCCGGATGCGGTTATTGCCGCATCCGGCCGCCATAGGCATGCATTGAAAAATACGCCGCATCGGCCGAATGCGGCGCGATGCGGTTTTTTTTGCCGCACGAAAAAACGTGCCAGGAAACGTTCCATCCGGCCGCCGCATCGGCTAAATCTGCCGCATGCGGCAAAAAACGGATGGAAAGCAAGGCCTTGCGGCACTAATTAAAGTCTATGCAGAAAAAACGCAACCGGCAGCAAAAAATACCGGTTGCGATTTTCCTGCAAAGTGCCGGATTGTGCCGCATTGCAGAAACCGGAGGTGTGAAAGCAGCCTAAGTGTTACTATGCTTTTATTTATGTTTGGAGTATTGTGGCAAACCAATGGTGAATCATGTAGAACAAACATATTTTTTCCTGCCCTCAGAAAAGAATTACATTGGCCCAATAATTTATTAAACAGTTACATATTTGGCCTGAGGTTCAATCCACTTCTTTCTGTTAGTGGTGGTTGGAATGAGAACATAATTATTCTCTTAGTTCCGTATGTTATTTTTTAGTATTTTTCTCATTTTGCTCATATAATTTCCCCGCCTAGAAGTCTGTGCAAACAATAACCTCCAATGAAGCCCTTAAATGGAGTCCCAGACCATCTGTGAAGATACGGCGTCTTGGTTATTTTGAAAAAAACAACCCAATTTTGGTGATGTGGTCTTAAGGCCTCAGTTCCACTTGCGCATAGCTTCTGATGTGAGAGCATCGTAAGCGATATGCTAATGATCCTCTGCTGCGAGTGTGAGCCGAGGGTCATGTGACTGTGATCCGATCTTGTGATTGGGTCACAGCTGCGGAGGAGAGGGGGAGCACTTTCTCGCCAACTCCTCTGCGGCCTGTCTGTTCGTACATCGCACTGAGGTCGGAAGACATGCGAGTGCAGTTTCACAAGCATCAATAGACTTGTAGACCCATAGACTTGTAGGCCTAAAGGCCCCGTTACACGCTAACGAGATATCGCTGAGGTCACGGAATTCGTGACACACATCTGGCCTCATTAGCGAAGTCATTGCGTGTGACACGATCCCAAATACTCACAAAATCGTTGATTGTTGACACGTCGTTCATTTTCCAAATATCGTTGCTGTGACGCCGCACAAACCGCCCCCCTTAAAAAAGAGGTTGTTCGCCGGCAGCAGCAACGTCGTTAAGAAGGTAAGAAGGTGTGAGGTGTACCTGCGATATTGTTCGCCACGGGCAGCGATTTGCCTGTAACGCACGCACGACGGGAGCGGGTGCTATCGCTAGCGACATTGCTAGCGATGTCACAGCGTGTAAAACGGCCTTTAGACTCTAATACTTACATAAAATAAAGCTACGTGTAGGGAATGATCTAAACTTCCACATGACTGATATTGTACAGAACTGGCATACTGAAGAGTAAAGCTGTGTGCACACAGCGTGTTTTTGATGCAGATTTGTCACAAATCTGCATGCCTATCTTTATGCCAGCTATTCCAGCAAAGTCAATGAGAATCCAGTGCTGTGCACACGTTGCTTACTTTTTGCTTGCAGAATTGGTGCAGAAAATAATCTGCATGTCAAGTGTTGATGTGTTTTTGCTTGCGTTTTTATCCCTTCCACCCATGGGCTTCATTAAGAAAAATGCATGTCACAAAAGCGCACCAAAACCACATGCGTTTTTTAGGGTGTTTGTCTGACACAAGGTGCAGATTTGTTGCAGAAAACTCTCCTGTGCAACATATCTTTGTATTAGAAGTTAATTATTTGTTTGAATTTCACATTACTTTCTGTGAGCGACAAAACTTTTGTCTTGCCAAAATCTGACCTTTCTGTGTTCATTAACTGATCAATATTTCAGCTTTGCAGCAACTTTATTTTCATAAAATAAACCAAATTTGAGAGGGTTTCAGCTTTCAAAAGAGAAATTTATAGAACCAATGGATGAATTTAAAGTCAAGTTATAAGCTTTTATTTATATAAGGCCCGTTTCACATGTCAGTGAAAAACACAGACGTTCTTCACTAACGTGTAAAACACACATATGTTCCTCCGTGTTCCGTGATTCACGGCACACGTGGGTTGTCAATTTGCAATCCGTGATCCGTACTCCGTGATTGCATACGGATATATACTCATCTGCCTCTGCTCCTGCTCTCCATGGTGCTGAGCTCTGTAGCGTCCACCCCCTCTCTGCAGCTACTTCCGGGTTGGCTCTGGCTGCATTCATGAATATGCATGAGCCGTCCAGGAAGCTGCAGAGAGTAAAAGCTGCACAGAGCATTCGCTGTAAAGGTGTGTTGAAAATGTTTATTATTTTAAATGTCTGTGTTTTTCTGGTACGTGTTTCACGGATCACACCACTGCGTGATCCATGGGACATCAGTGATGCCGAAAAAAACGGACATGTCTCCGTGCGGCAATCACTGACATGCATGTACGCCACATAGAAACACGGTCAGTGAAAAATCACTGATATGTGCGCAGACCCATTCATTATAATAGGTCTGCGTATGTCAGGGATTTTGGTACGTATAAAAAAAGCACAAACGTCCCAGAATCACTGACGTCTGAAACATGCCTTACATGGATAAGCGACAGAACTTGTGTCAGGGAGTGTGTGTATATATATATATATATATATATATATATATTATACACAGTACAGACCAAAAGTTTGGACACACATTCTCATTCAAAAAGTTTTCTTTATTTTAATGACTCTGAAAATTGTAGATTCACATTGAGGGCATCAAAACTATGCATTATGAATTAACACATGTGGAATGAAATACTTAACAAAAAAGTGTGAAAGAACTCAAAATATGTCTTATATTCTAGGTTCTTCAAAGTAGCCACCTTTTGCTTTGATTACTGTTTTGCACACTCTTGGCATTCTCTTCATTCTCTTGATGAGCTTCAAGAGGTAGTCACCAGAAATGGTCTTCTAACAGTCTTGAAGGGGTTCCCAGAGATGCTTAGCACTTGTTGGCCCTTTTGCCTTCACTCTGCGGTCCAACTCACCCCAAACCATCTCGATTAAGTTGAGGTCTGGTGACTGTGGAGACCAGGTCATTTGGTGTAGAACCCCATCACTCTCCTTCTTAGTCAAATAGCCCTTACACAGCCTGGAGGTGTGTTTGGGGTCATTGTCCTGTTGCAAAATAAATGATGGTCCAACTAAACGCAAACCGGATGGAATAGCATGCTGCTGCAAGATGCTGTGGTAGCCATGCTGGTTCAGTATACCTTCAATTTTTAATAAATCCCCAACAGTGTCACCAGCAAAGCACCCCCACACCATCACACCTCCTCCTCCATGCTTCACGGTGGGAACCAGAGTAGAGTCCATCCGTTCACCTTTTCTGCGTCGCACAAAGACACAATGGTTGGATCCAAAGATCTCAAATTTGGACTCATCAGACCAAAGCACAGATTTCCACTGGTCTAATGTCCATTCCTTGTGTTCTTTAGCCCAAACAAGTCTCTTCTGCTTGTTGCCTGTCCTTAGCAATGGCTTCCTAGCAGCTATTTTACCATGAAGGCCTGCTGCACAAAGTCTCCTCTTAATAGTTGTTCTAGAGATGTGTCTGCTGCTAGAATTCTGTGTGGCATTGACCTGGTCTCTAATCGGAGCTGCTGTTAACCTGCGATTTCTGAGGCTGGTGACTCTGATAAACTTATCCTCCACAGCAGAAGTGACTCTTCCTTTCCTGAGGCGGTCCTCATGTGAGACAGTTTCTTTGTAGCGTTTAATGGTATTTGCCACTGCACTTGGGGACACTTTCAAAGTTTTCCCAATTTTTCGGACTGACTGACCTTCATTTCTTAAAGTAATGATGGCCACTCGTTTTTCTTCACTTAGCTGCTCTTTTCTTGCCATAATACAAATTCTAACATTGCATTCAGCTGTGTATCCACCAAACCTCTGCACAACACAACTGATGGTTCCAATCCCATTTATAAGGCAAGAAATCCCACTTATTTATGTGAAGTATTTCATTCCACATGTGTTAAGTCATAGTTTTGATGCCTTCAATGTGAATCTACAATTTTCAGAGTTATAAAAATAAAGAAAACTCTTTGAATCAGAAGGTGTGTCCAAACTTTTGGTCTGTACTGTGTGTGCGTGTGTGTATATATATATATATATATATATATATATATATATATATATATATATATATATATTGCCTTATTCTGTCAGTCTGTCTTGCTCCAAAATGACGTCATTACAGTGGCAACCGTCGCCATACCGAGCGCGCTAAAGAGCCTGCGACCAACGGCTCAGCTAACTGAACAGCCCGAACTGCGGGATGACAGAACGATGCCCGACACTTTTCCCTGCACCCACACGGAGCCCCGACTCCCCGGTGAGTGCTGCACCCCTGGGAGCCCACACCGGCAACCCAGCCCACACATACGCACTGCTCGCCTCCGCCCGCCGCAAACATTACCCCACTCGGCCCCACCCCCCTGCACTCCACCCTCCACATGTATACACTGAACACACACACACACACACACACACACACACACACACACACATGAATAGTCACCTATCCCCAGCCATGCAGTCCCCAGCACTGATGTCCTCAGCGCCATGGCCCCGCTCGGCTCCACCCCCCGCACTCATTACCCCACTTGGTTCCCCTCCTCCCCCGCACTCCACCCTCTGCATGTATACACTGAACACACACACACCTGGATAGTCACCTGTCCCCAGCCATGCAGTCCCCGGCACTGACGTCCTCAGCGCCATGGCCGCGCTCGGCTCCACCCCCCCCGCACTTCCCCCCCTGCACACATTAACCCGCAGGATGGGGGCACATGTCAGGATGGTGGCTGCACCACGATGGGGGCACATGCCAGCATTGGGCCACATCACAGCATCAGCATATTTTTACTTAACTTTACACTGTTCATGGCCTTCTTTCATTACAAGCCATGGACATCAATAAACATTAGACTCATCTATTAAAACTGTTCCTTCTGTTGTTTGTCATTTTAAAACCAATAAACAATTATAAGAATACTAAATTAAACCTAACCCATCCAGTCCATTCATTACCTTATTATTCAATCTGCTAACCTACATACACATTCTAGACTACCCGATACGTTAGAATCGGACCACCTTCTAGTGTGTGTGTATATATATATATATATATATATATATATATATATATATATACATATATATACCGTATATATATATATATTGTGAGACTGTGACCGGGGTTATCTATGACGGCCGGTATGTCTCGCCCCGGTTGTGCTCACTCTATGATAATCCACTATAGGGTTAATGCTGTTTTCCCTACAGGCTGAAGGGAGGGATACATAGATTCAGGAACAAGGGCAGGGGTGCCGGGTGTGAGGGAGTGATCACATCTCCCTGAGTTCTCTGCCGGAAAGGCACATATGTAATATTATGGACTTTTTCTTTGGAATAAACCGTGTGCTGTGAACCTTGGTGCCTGGATCCCGTGTCTTCTGCAGCGCAGCCGACGACGCTACCTCACATATGGTGGAGAATCGGCGGGCATGACAGCCGGTGAGGTGTAGCATTCATCCCTGGTGACCCAGCTGCGCATGTCCTGGATTCGAGCGGCTATACTACAGCCCAAACCCGGCGACGCCATGGAGGACATAATAAAGCATTTGGCTCAGGCTAATGCACAGCAGCAGCAGGCTAATGCACAGCAGCTACAAACCAATGCACACCTGCTCCAATCCTTGCAAGTGCAGGAAAAAAAATTCCAAGAACAGATGGATCAGGCCAATGCACGTCAGCAGCAAGCCTTGCAATTGCAGGAAAAAAGGCACCAAGAACAGATGGTTCTCCTGGCCAAGTCGATCCGTGCCGGACCGGCAGCAACAACCCAGGGACCGGGTGACGACGGCAGCGTCCGGAAAGCGGTGAGACAAGCGTTGCAAAAGATGACCCCGGGTGATGATGTGGAAGCGTTCCTGGCGGTGTTTGAACGGGTGGCCGAGCGGGAAAAGCTGCCGACCCCGCAGTGGGCTGAGGTATTGTCACCTTATCTGACGGGGGAACCCCAAAAAGCATACCTGGACCTCTGTACCGAGGACGCCATTGACTATGTGACCCTGAAAGCCGAAATACTGGCTCGGTTGGGGGTGAATACCTATGTACGGGCTCAGCGGGTAAATCAGTGGTTCTATGAGGAAGCCAAACCCGTACGCTCCCAGGCCTATGACTTGTTACATCTTGTAAAAAAGTGGTTGCAGCCTGACACTCTGAGCCCGGCGCAAATGGTGGAAAGGGTAGTAGTGGATCGTTTTGTGCGCACTTTACCCGTCACCGTTCAACGGTGGGTCGGACAGGGTGACCCGAGTACCCTGGACCAATTAGTGTCCCTGGTAGAGCGGCATGTGGCTACGCAGGACTTGATACGGGACACTGAGACTTTGCGTACCGCCCGTCGGTCCGGCCCCTCCAAGCCTAGGGCCAAGGACCCACCGCTGACACCGGTGCGGGAGTCCGCTACCGTCCCGTCTGAAGCCGCACCCTCCGTCCCTGAGGTCCGGAAAACCATGTACCCTAAACGACAACTCGTCAAGGGGGTGTCCTTCCCTATTAGATGTTGGCGGTGCCAGCGGGTGGGACATATGGAAGCCCAGTGTCCACTCACCACGGAGCCCATGGATTGTGGGGTTACCCGGCGGGGTTCAATGTATGCTCAGGTGGTGTGTACCGCTGACCTGGTCCACCCAGAGACTGAGCCCCACTTGTGCCAAATTCAGGTGAATGGATGTCCGGTTACAGGCTTGTTGGATTCCGGAAGCTTAGTGACCCTTGTGCGATCAACCCTAAGGGCTAAAGTAAAGGCCACCGGACGTACCGTGGGGGTGGTTTGCATACATGGGGACCGCCGAGACTATCCCACGGGGATAGTCACCATCACAGCACCTTGCGGTCAGGTGCAACATGAGGTGGGACTTATTAATACTCTTCCCTATGATGTGATCCTAGGAAGGGATCTGCCCTATTTTTGGACTTTATGGAAGGGACCTCCTAAGTCCCCTCAGATATTGGTCAGTCCGGGACCTGAGCCCTACAATCCTGAATCCGGGACGCCTGCCGTAGGGGTCCCCATGATAGGGACAGGATGTGAACCTGATAGGTCGCCCCTAGAGGTATTGGCAGGAGAGGCTGAGACGGTCGAGCCCATCCCGGAGTTGGAGGCGTCCCCGGATACGTTTGGGACAGCCCAACTCCAGGACCCTACATTAATACATGCCCGGAGTCGGGTGACAGTAGTTGACGGGGTGGCACAGCTGCCTGGTGCCCAGGTAAGATACCCCCATTTCGCTCTTAAGCAGGATTTACTCTACCGGGTAGATGAAATACGGGGCGTAGGGGTAGAGCAGTTGGTGGTGCCCCAGCCGTATCGCCGGCGGGTCCTCGACTTGGCTCATAAACACCTGATGAGTGGTCACCTAGGGGTCAAGAAAACGCAGGAGCGAATATTGCAAAGGTTCTATTGGCCCGGGGTCTTTGGGGAGGTAAAACGGTTCTGCGCAACCTGCCCGGAGTGTCAGCTTACCGCACCCCTGACCCACTTTCGCAGTCCGTTGGTACCGTTACCCATTATAGAAGTCCCTTTTGAACGGATAGGGATGGATCTGGTGGGGCCCCTCGTAAAGTCTGCTCGAGGGCACCAGCATATCCTAGTGATCGTTGACTATGCCACCCGGTATCCAGAGGCGATACCTCTCAGACATACTGCAGCCAAGCTTATAGCTCGGGAGTTGTTTGCTGTGTTCTGCCGGGTGGGGTTGCCCAAGGAGATCCTTACGGATCAGGGGACCCCATTCATGTCTAAAGTGACCAAAGAGCTATGCCGGCTACTCCAGATCAAGCAGTTGCGTACGTCTGTGTATCATCCTCAGACGGATGGTTTAGTGGAACGATTCAATAAAACCCTGAAAACCATGCTCAAAAGGGTGATTTCCAAAGACGGGAAAGACTGGGATATGATGCTTCCCTATTTGATGTTTGCCATACGAGAGGTGCCACAGGCATCCACGGGGTTTTCGCCTTTTGAATTGTTATACGGGCGACATCCCCGGGGATTGTTGGACCTGGCAAAAGAAACCTGGGAGCAGGAGCCCACCCCCCATAAAAGTGTGATTGAACACATTTTGGGTATGCAGAACCGCATAAGCGCGGTCATGCCAATTGTGAAGGAGCATTTACAGGAGGCTCAGGCCGCGCAAAGCAGCCGTTACAATAGACAAGCCACCGTGCGGACCTTTAATCCCGGGGATCGGGTGTTGGTATTGATTCCCACGGCAGAGAGTAAATTCCTGGCTCAGTGGCAAGGCCCCTACGAGATAAAGGAAAGAGTCGGGGTGGTTAACTATAAAGTGTTGCAGCCCGGTAGGCGGAAACCTGAACAAATATACCATGTCAACCTATTAAAACCTTGGCAGGAACGGGAATACCTGATGGCTGTTTTTTCCCCACCTCCCTCCTCTTCGGGTCGTTCACATCCGGCTCCAGCGACCTCCGGAGAGGACGAACCGGAAGTAAGGATTGGAGAAGCCCTCACCAAGACACAGAGGCGAGAGGCCAGACGGTTGGTTCAGCAGAACCCCGATGTCTTCTCCGAGCTGCCCGGTAGGACCAGTCTGATACGACATGATATTGTCACCGAGCCCCACCTGAAGGTACGCCTGAAGTCATACCGGGTACCGGAGGCTCGACGACAAGCCATATCAGAGGAAGTAAAGTCAATGTTACGCCTGGGGGTCATCGAAAAATCCCGGAGTGAATGGGCTAGTCCGATTGTCCTAATACCAAAACCCGATGGCTCCTTAAGGTTCTGCAATGACTTTAGGAGATTGAACGAAATATCCAAGTTTGATCTCTACCCCATGCCCCGGGTGGATGAGCTGATTGATAGGCTGGGACAGGCGCGATATTTTACCACGCTCGACCTGACCAAGGGGTACTGGCAGGTGCCACTGACGGAGTCCGCCAAGGAGAAAACCGCTTTTGTTACGCCGGAGGGTCTCTTCCACTATGTTGTCTTGCCTTTTGGGTTACATGGCGCTCCGGCCACGTTCCAGAGGTTGATGGACTTAGTGCTGGAACCCCACCAGGCGTATGCATCAGCGTACCTTGATGACATCATTATTTACAGCTCCGATTGGCAGACCCACTTGGAACAGGTACAAGCGGTGGTGGACGCGCTTCGAACAGCCGGATTGACAGCCAATCCCAAGAAATGTGCGTTGGGACTCACGGAAGCCCGCTACTTGGGCTACGTAATAGGCCAAGGAGTGATTAAGCCCCAAATTAACAAAGTTGAGGCGATCCAGAAGTGGCCTAGACCCCTGACCACGAAGCAGGTTAGGGCCTTCCTGGGTATCGTGGGGTACTACAGGAGGTTTGTAAAAGATTTTGCGGGACTATCAGCCCCCTTGACGGACCTTCTCAAAGGCAAGAAGTCCGTCATGGTGCACTGGACTCCGCAGGCCGAGGACTCCTTCCGGGCCCTGAAGGGGGTCCTGTGCGGACAGCCCGTTCTTGTAAACCCTGATTTCCGGAAAGAGTTCATAGTACAGACTGACGCCTCGGAGGTCGGCCTGGGGGCAGTGCTGTCTCAGGTGGTTCAGGGGGAGGAACACCCCGTCACCTTCTTGAGTAGGAAGCTCACCCCTCCCGAGCGGAATTATAGCGTAGTGGAGAAGGAGTGCCTGGCGATCAAGTGGGCCTTGGAGTCCCTACGCTATTACCTGCTGGGACGTCAGTTTCGCTTGGTGACGGATCACTCTCCACTGGTCTGGATGAGGTCCGCCAAGGAACGGAATGCCCGGGTTACCCGGTGGTTCCTTTCTCTGCAGAACTTCCGGTTTACGGTTGAACACCGGGCCGGTAGGTTGCAGGGCAACGCCGATGCCTTGTCCCGCGGCCCGTGTTTGATGGCAGGAGTTCAACCCCGCACGCTTGAACTGAGGGGGGGGGTATGTGAGACTGTGACCGGGGTTATCTATGACGGCCGGTATGTCTCGCCCCGGTTGTGCTCACTCTATGATAATCCACTATAGGGTTAATGCTGTTTTCCCTACAGGCTGAAGGGAGGGATAAATAGATTCAGGAACAAGGGCAGGGGTGCCGGGTGTGAGGGAGTGATCACATCTCCCTGAGTTCTCTGCCGGAAAGGCACATATGTAATATTATGGACTTTTTCTTTGGAATAAACCGTGTGCTGTGAACCTTGGTGCCTGGATCCCGTGTCTTCTGCAGCGCAGCCGACGACGCTACCTCACAATATATATATATATATATATATATATATATATATATATATATATATATACGGTATATATATATATTTATTTTTTTTTTTGAAAAATAACTTTAACCCCAAATTGCATGCATTTAAATAAATACAAAAAAGTTGCCCCCAATTATCTCCGTACCCTTTAAAGGGGTGGTTCACCCATTTTTTTTATTTTCTGTAGGAGATCTACTTACCTTTCTAGGCGTTTTCTCCATTGTCTTCTGTTTCCAGTTCTGGCACTGAGCGGCGCTATCCGGCACGCTCAGTGCCGGTCACATGACCCCCTGGAGCTGTGGCCGCCAGCATCCTCTGACGTCCCGGCATTTCCGGGCTCTCAAACAAGACGGGTACGTCAGAGGAGGCTGGCACCACTCAGATTGAGTGACAGGGCTGTGGGCGGTAACTACCGCACATCACAGCCTAGTATCGAGGGGAGGATCCGGAGGACGTCAGTGTGGAGCCGGCGTCCTGCAGATGGTGAGGCACGGGGCGCCAGTGGGCAGTACAGGGGGGGGAGTTCTTCAGCTGAATCCCCTCCTGCACGTAAGTATGTGATCACACTGTCCACACGCCCGCTCTGCTGCGATGTCAGGAGAGCGGCCGGTGTCGGGCAGTGTGATCATCAGCTCCTCCCAGCAGAAAGACACTGACAGGCATGTCACCGCTGTGCTCTGTCACCTGTCCTGCTGCATGGGACCAACTGTCTGCACTCTGTCACCTGCACCACAAGTCACAGAGTGGAGACAGTTGGTGACAGAGCACCTCTGCCCCCCCGTTCTTTCCCCACTCTCTTCTCTCCCCCCACTCTTCTCCCCCTCCCCTCTTCCCCCTCTTCTCTGCCCCCCTCTCTTTTCCCTCGCTCTCTTCCCCCCCTCGCTCTCTTTTCCTCCCCCCTCGCTCTCTTTTCCTCCCCCCGCGCTCTCTTTTCCTCCCCCCCGCGCTCTCTTTTCCTCCCCCCCTGCGCTCTCTTTCCCTCCCCCCTGCGCTCTCTTTTCCTCCCCCCCTCGCTCTCTTTTCCTCCCCCCCACGCTCTCTTTTCCTCCCCCCGCGCTCTCTTTTCCTCCCCTCACGCTCTTTTCCTCCCCCCCGCGCTCTCTTTTCCTCCCCCCCGCGCTCTCTTTTCCTCCCCCCCGCGCTCTCTTTTCCTCCCCCCCGCGCTCTCTTTTCCTCCCCCCCTCGCTCTCTTTTCCTCCCCCCCTCGCTCTCTTTTCCTCCCCCCCCTCGCTCTCTTTTCCTCCCCCCCCTCGCTCTCTTCCCCCCCCCCTCGCTTTCTTTTCCTCCCCCCTCGCTCTCTCTCTTTTCCCTCGCTCTCTCCTGGCATGGTCAGTACAGAAATCTCTCCATCGTGGAGGGGTGAGAGGGAGTAATAAACATGGAGTCCCTACTGTGTCTGTGTATTTATTTCTAATAAAGTATTTTTCTCTGTGTGGTCTTTTTTTTTTTTTTTTTTTAAACCCTTTATTGGAGATTCTTAATGGCCAGGTCAAACTTGGCCTGACATTAAGAATCTCGGGCTTTATACCAGCTGGTAAAAGATAGCTGGAATTAACCCCTTATTACCCAGCGTGCCACCTGCCACCAGGGCCACTGGAAGAGTTGGATACAGCGCTAGAAGATGGCGCTTCTATGAAAGCGCCATTTTCTGGGGCGGCTGTGGACTGCAATTCGCAGCGGGGGGCCCAGAAAGTTTGGGCACCCTTCACTGCGGATTCCAATCCCCAGCTGCCTAGTTGTACCTGGCTGGACTCAAAAATTTGGCGAAGCCCATGTCATTTTTTTTCTTAATTATTTCATGAAATTCATGAAATAAAAAAGAAAGGGCTTCTCTATATTTTTGGTTTCCAGCCGGGTACAAATAGGCAGCTGGGGGTTGGGAGCAGCCCATAGCTGCCTGCTGTATCTGACTAGCATACAAAAATATGGTGAAGCCCACGTCATTTTTTTAAAAACGTTTTCAGGCAAAAACCTTTATAAAAAAAAAAAATGCTTCCCTGGATTGCTATTGCCAGTGAAAGTAACACCAAGCAGCGGGGGTTAGCAGCCAGTAGCTGCTTGGGTTACCCTTAGCAATAGAAAATGCAGCGGGAGCCCACAAACAATGTGATTTTTTTGTTTGTTTTTGTTTTTTTTAGTGAATTTTTAAAAAAAAAAATCGACATGGGCTTCGCCCATCGAGCACCAGAGCATTTTACTGCTCAATTCATCCCAAGTAATCAGAAGACTCCAGTGTCGGCCGATTACTTGTTCTGTGTCCCCCTGCATCCATTGCAGCGTGTACGGGCTGTGAGGTCAGCGGAGTTCAGTCCAGCACTGGAGTCATCTGATCTGAACTCAGCTGAACTCCAGCCTGCACACGCTGCGATGGATGCAGGGGGACATAGAACAAGTAAGGTCTAAGCCACACGGCGAGAAAAACAGTGCGAGTGGAGTGCGATCAAACATCACATTCCACTCGGACCAATATTAGCCTGTGTGTCAGCGCACATGAGCGATTATTTTCTCCGCCCTAATTGGACCGAGAAAACAATCGCAGCATGCTACAACTGTAATGCAAGACTCTCTCTTTAACCCATTCAAGTGTATGTGGTGAGAGAAAAATCGCACTGCAGTTGCGGTACATCGGTGCACTACGGAGGAGAGATGGAGAGAAATCCCTCCCACCACTCCTCAGTGCTGGCCCACCCCTCGAGTGGCGGACCGCCCCCCGCAGCTGAGGTCTGCTCGCACAGTCGGACCTCAGTCGCAGGGACACACGCATGACACTCAGCTCTGCTGTACTGAGCGTGAGCCGAGTGTAATGCGAGGGGATCGCAGTAATCCCCATGTGGCCCCAGCCTGATTGGCCAACACTTGAGTCAGCTGATCTGAACTCAGCTGAACTCCTGTACACACAGCCCGCACACACAGCCCGCACACGGTCACATGTGATCGGCAGCAGGCAGCGACTGCTGTTAAGGCTACATTCACATGACCGTTCCGTTTTTGCGGGCCACAAAAAACGGTCCTTTTGTTTCACGGATGCATCCTAGTGGCATCCGTGTGACATCCGCGTACCTTCCGGGTTTTTTTGCGGACCGCAAAAAACGGAAGCAGCAAGAAAGATAAATAGATGAGTAGATAAAGAGATGGATAGATAGATATAGAGAGAGAAGGATAGAGGGATGAATGAATGAATGAATGAATGAATGAATAGAGGGCTGGATAGATAGATAGATGGATAGATAGATAGATACAGTTAGGTCCAGAAATATTTGGACAGTGACACAATTTTCACGAGTTGGGCTCTGCATGCCACCACATTGGATTTGAAATGAAACCTCTACAACAGAATTCAAGTGCAGATTGTAACGTTTAATTTGAAGGTTTGAACAAAAATATCTGATAGAAATTGTAGGAATTGTACACATTTCTTTACAAACACTCCACATTTTAGGAGGTCAAAAGTAATTGGACAAATAAACCAAACCCAAACAAAATATTTTTATTTTCAATATTTTGTTGCGAATCCTTTGGAGGCAATCACTGCCTTAAGTCTGGAACCCATGGACATCACCAAACGCTGGGTTTCCTCCTTCTTAATGCTTTGCCAGGCCTTTACAGCCGCAGCCTTCAGGTCTTGCTTGTTTGTGGGTCTTTCCGTCTTAAGTCTGGATTTGAGCAAGTGAAATGCATGCTCAATTGGGTTAAGATCTGGTGATTGACTTGGCCATTGCAGAATGTTCCACTTTTTTGCACTCATGAACTCCTGGGTAGCTTTGGCTGTATGCTTGGGGTCATTGTCCATCTGTACTATGAAGCGCCGTCCGATCAACTTTGCGGCATTTGGCTGAATCTGGGCTGAAAGTATATCCCGGTACACTTCAGAATTCATCCGGCTATTCTTGTCTGCTGTTATGTCATCAATAAACACAAGTGACCCAGTGCCATTGAAAGCCATGCATGCCCATGCCATCACGTTGCCTCCACCATGTTTTACAGAGGATGTGGTGTGCCTTGGATCATGTGCCGTTCCCTTTCTTCTCCAAACTTTTTTCTTCCCATCATTCTGGTACAGATTGATCTTTGTCTCATCTGTCCATAGAATACTTTTCCAGAACTGAGCTGGCTTCATGAGGTGTTTTTCAGCAAATTTAACTCTGGCCTGTCTATTTTTGGAATTGATGAATGGTTTGCATCTAGATGTGAACCCTTTGTATTTACTTTCATGGAGTCTTCTCTTTACTGTTGACTTAGGGAAAGATTCACCTACTTCACTGAGAGTGTTCTGGACTTCAGTTGATGTTGTGAACGGGTTCTTCTTCACCAAAGAAAGTATGCGGCGATCATCCACCACTGTTGTCATCCGTGGACGCCCAGGCCTTTTTGAGTTCCCAAGCCCACCAGTCAATTCCTTTTTTCTCAGAATGTACCCGACTGTTGATTTTGCTACTCCAAGCATGTCTGCTATCTCTCTGATGTATTTTTTCTTTTTTTTTCAGCCTCAGGATGTTCTGCTTCACCTCAATTGAGAGTTCCTTAGACCGCATGTTGTCTGGTCACAGCAACAGCTTCCAAATGCAAAACCACACACCTGTAATCAACCCCAGACCTTTTAACTACTTCATTGATTACAGGTTAACGAGGGAGATGCCTTCAGAGTTAATTGCAGCCCTTAGAGTCCCTTGTCCAATTACTTTTGGTCCCTTGAAAAAGAGGAGGCTATGCATTACAGAGCTATGATTCCTAAACCCTTTCTCCGATTTGGATGTGTAAACTCTCATATTGCAGCTGGGAGTGTGCACTTTCAGCCCATATTATATATATAATTGTATTTCTGAACATGTTTTTGTAAACAGCTAAAATAACAAAACTTGTGTCACTGTCCAAATATTTCTGGACCTAACTGTAGATAAGAAAGACATATATAATGTCCTACCCCCCTGCATATTCTAAGCTGGCACCCTTTTGTGACTGTCATGTGGCACTAAGGTGCTTAGTCTTGTATTTAGCCAAAAAATAAATAAATAAAAAAAAAATGACATGCGGTCCCCCTATCTTTTGTAGCCAGCTAGGGTAAAGCAAACGGCTGCAGCCTGCAAACCACAGCTGGCAGCTTCACCTTGGCTGGTAATCCAAACAGAGGCCCCCCCACACTGTTATTTTAAATTAACTAAATAATTTAAAACAAAAAACATGGGGTCCCCCGAAATTTGATCACCAGCCAAGGTAAAGCGGACAGCTGTGGTCTGGTATTCTCAGACTAGAGAGGTTCACCGTTATTGGACACTCCCCAGCCTAAAAATAGCAGGCTGCAGCCGCCCCAGAAGTAGCGCATCCATTAGATGTGCCAGTCCTGGTGCTTCGCGCCAGCTCATCCCGTTGCCCTGGTGCGGTGGCAAACGGGGTAATATATGGGGTTAATACCAGATGTGTAATGTCACCTGGCATCAAGCCCTTGAGTTAGTGATGTCAGGCGTGTATCAGATACCCGACATCACCAACCCAGGCAGTAATAAAAAAAAAAAATAGACAACAAACACATTTTTATTTGAAAAAACACTCCCCAACACATTCCCTCTTTCACCAATTTATTAGAAAGAAAAACAAATCCAGGTCTGGTGTAATCCAAGGGGGTCCCTCGATGATCCATACCATAGTCAATGTCCCAGTCAATGAAGAACATAATGTTCCCTATTTGCTGGGAGAGCCGTGCAGTGACCTGAGCTAACATCAATAGGTCAGCCCAGGTCACTGCAGGGCATGACGAGTGCTGCTATCAGGAGGTTAGCGAGGTATATTACCTGCGATGATCGCTGAACTCCTGACAGCAGCGCTGTCACCGAGTTCAATGACCGCCGCCTTCACAAACCAAGTATCGCGAGCGGCCCGTGACGTCACCACTAGTCACAGTCTCGGGTCGACAGCAAGAGGTGATGTGACAAGCGGCGGGCATAGAAGGCAGTGACGACCGCTGATGTCAGGAGGGCAGGACTTCATCACCGTATGTAATGAACTTACTAACCTCCTGACGGTAGTGCTTGTCATCCCCGCGGCTGCTGACACTGCAGTGCGGGCCGCTGCTGACACTGCTGAGCGGGCATCCGCGGGGCTGGGGCTGGAGCGGGACACTGACTGCACGGGCACCCAACGGAAGTCACATGGAAGTGCTTCCGTGTTGCTTCCGGGAATTTTGCGGACCCATTGACTTGTATTGAGTCACGGTTCGTTATTACGGAACAGAATAGGACATGTTCCATAATAACGGAGCGGACATACGGCATCCGATGTGTTTTTTTTTGTAGGATCGGATGCACATGGAAGTGCTACCGCGTGCCATCCGATCCTACACAAAAGACATTGAAAAGATGCTCCTGTCTGTGGGGCCGCAAAAAAACAGGAACTGACCAGGACAAACGGAACGGCCGTGTGAATGAGCCCACCTGCAGCCATCGCAGCGTGTGCGGGCTGTGAGATCAGGAGTCAGCTGACTCCAGCGCCGGCCGATAAATTCTGTGTCCCGCTGCAGAAGGATCCGGTAAAATAACGGTTGCATGCGCTGCACATTTAATCCACAGGATCCGGTCATATGCGGTTTGCGGATGATACGGACGACACACAGACTAGGCAAGAGGGAAAAAAGCAATCTCATCACCCCCTCACTTTTTTTCCCCAATTATTTTTTTCACATGTTGCGCCGGCTAATAATCATAATTTCTGTACACACTCACACACACACTCACACTCACACACACACTCATGCACAAACACTCACAAAAACACACACACACTCACACACAAACACTCACAAACACACACAAACACTCACAAAAACACACACACACACAAACACTCACAAACACACACACACACACTCACACACACTTTCTTCCCCTGGTTGTGTGCAGAGCTGGCAGCTTCGGATGTCTCTGTGTGATTTATCTCATCCACACAGGGAAGAGGCAGGGAGGAGGGTTTGGGTGGGAGCAGAGTGGGTGTATTAGACACAATGGGTGTGTTAGATAAGCTAGACACCGCCCTAGAGCCACAAAGAATTCTGGGACTTGTAGGAACTGAACACAGGAAGTCAGAGGAGAGATTAACCCCATCAGAGCTGGAGCCAGCAATGACCGTGTGCTGCTAGTGCACAATAAAACCTAATTTTGCTGAAAAAACATAATAGATGTGTTGAGGGGCACATATTAGCAAGATTTATCAGAAAAAAAAAATCAGTTTTGGTAACTGGACAACTTCTTTAATGATGTTGCATTATTTATTACTATATTTCAGCTGAAAACAAAATCTATTAAAAGAACTAAGAAGGTGCCTGAGGAATTACCCTCGGATATGAAGTACATGAATATCAATCCACGTCTTGCAAGCTTCATTAACAGGTACGTTTGAAGGCCTTTCAACTTTCAGAAAATCCTGTTCCCCATTTGCCCAGATGCAGTTTTATTAAAAAAAAAGAAAACTGGGATGTGTCCACCATCCCAAGGTCCAGTGTTGAGTCTCCACCATTGTTCCTTCTTTCTGGTATTGGCTGCAGAGCTGAAATCACGTTGACAGCACGGCAGCCAATAACTGTGCTCAGCTTCTTTGCTCATGTAGGCGGAACGATCCCCTCAGAGCCAGTGAGCTCAGTGTTGCAGCCAGTAACACAGACAGCGGCAGAGACTCAGCTCGGGACCTGGGCAAGGTGAGTAATGCACCGTTTTTGTACTTTTTAGAAAGTGGGCCTGCGGATTGGGATTTTATGAAAGGGGACAACCTTTCTAATGTTCTTATCGTTCTATTGCACTCTCAAGTGCCTAGTGCTGCTCAATGCAAGTGAGGCACGTATTTATTTTTCTGTAGAATGTACAATTTTTTAATGAAAGCTGGAAGACAGAGCAGCGCAAATAAAGTATTACCCGGCTGATGAATGAATAGGAAAGCACTGATAGAGGCTCACCTTGGTGGAGTGTGACAGTCACAACCACTTACTTGGATATAACACTGCTCCTGCAGCCCCATGTGTAGGTAGATTTGAAATGGTTCAGGAAGGGTTAATGCCACACTGCCATGAATGGAAAGAAACTCCAGGAAAAATTAATGGTGATTTTATTTAACAATGCGTTTCGGGGACATCTTTTTCCTTCATCAGGTCAAAATCACATACTGTATGTGTGAATGTGATTTTAACCTGATGAAGGAGAAAGAACTCTCCGAAACGCATTGTTAAATAAAATCACTATATATTTTTCCTGGAGTTTCCTTCCATTCATGGCAGCGCAGCATTAACCCTTCCTGCACCATTCCAAATATACATTTTTTCTTGAAATTAATTGAGTATTTTTTCTTTGTGATCATATACATTTTCTGTAATATCTATATAATATCTTTACTGGAAAGTATAACTGTTAAATATTCTGTTTTTTTTACATAAGCCTGAACAAAAATAAAAAAGGGGTTACTTCTCAAGCTGAAAAGAAGGCAGAAGCATCTTCAAAAGAAGACAAGCTTCATAAAGAAAAGTATGCGGTGCTGCCTGAGATTGGTGCGCCTAGCTTCGTGAAGAATGGTGAAGAATTCCATAACCAGAAGCTAAACCAGGGCATCTACGATGAGGACCCATTCATGAACCCATTTGAGGACTATAAATATATTGCTCCAACCTTGCTTTATGAGCTTGGGAAGCTGTTGCATTTCTTCTCTCAGTATGAGATTGTCTTCCCACAAGGGGTAGTGAATGTGCTGAACTACAGCTGGCTGGAGCTGATTGAAGGAGCAGTGTACCCCAAAAAGCCATGCCAACCACTGGCTTCCAAGAAGGCTGCAGACATGATCTCACAATTCGGTGCAGAGGAAAATGACCACAAGACACCTGGCAATGTGGAGAGTGGAGATAATATCAAGAGTAATAAAAATAAAGCCAACACCACACTGATGGAGGGCACCAAGGATAAAGCCGGACAAGACTTTAGCCATACTAAGCCTGCAGGAAACAAATGTAGGTCCTTTTATGTCAGTACAGTTCCCTTTGCTTGGGATCATCATAGGTAGGGACCTGTCTGATGCGAGAAATCCTCTTTCTCCTCAGTGTCTCAGTAGTCACAAGGGTTTGGGTGGTTTCAGCTATTATCAGCAGAGGATAGACAATTGTAATGTTAAAGGGAATATGACTTCACAAAATGACGTAAAGTATAAAGTATAGGATAAATAGATGAATTGTTCCAGTGAAAGGATCCACATATAGGGATGTATAAAAAATAACTTTTGTTTTGGTTCATTTAAAAAAGATTGATAAAAATTTATCTGGCAGTGCGTTTATGTGCAGATTTATGAAAATGAAAGATAACGCGTTTCGACAATTACACCTTCCTCACAATCTCAGGATCGTGAGGAAGGCGCAGTTGCCGAAACGCGTTATCTTTAATTTTCATAAGACTGCACATAAACTTATTGCCAGATAAATTTTTAAGATAAATTTTTATCAATCTTTTTTAAATGAACAAAAATAAGTTATTTTTTATACATCCCTATATGTGGATCCTTTCACTGAAACAATTCGCCTATTTATCTTATATTTATGGTTGCCGTCAACTATCCGAGCGTGGAACACAGGGAATGTGACTGAGAAACTACTGCAGGACTGGTGAGCTGATTTTTTTTCTCTTCTTTTTTTTGTATAATTTAAAGTAGGGGTTTTGTTGCATGAATACTGCAAAAGGTTTTTGAAATGTTTTGGGGGTTTTGGTTATTTTGCTTTATCACAATCTTTATAAACTAGTTCAAGACCGGGCCATTCCTGACCAGTCACAATTTTAGGTCTTTCCATTCATGCAATTCAAATGGCGGTAACAATTTTTTTTATTCAGATATTTAAGGAATTTTTGCATATTTTTAATTTTTTTTATTTTTTTCTTATTTCATACTTTGTGTTATATTTTATGTTATAGTTCAACTGGGTGCTACCAGAGATTTGTCGGTGGGTGCTACCAGAGATTTGTCGGTGGGGTTTTGTACTTCTTCCCCAGAATGAGGTTGACAAAATCTTAAACAGGCAACATCATGCAGGTGAGAAAAGAACATGCCCTTCTCTCCTAATTACGGAGCTGAGCTGATTTATATATCATTATAAACTTGTCCAGATCTCATCACACGGCATTCAGTGTGAGGGTAGGGGGAGAGATATCTGGAAGCGTTTGTGAGAATATGAAACCCTGCAGCTACGTGTAGAGATATAGCTGAGCTGAGTTACGTATCATTGCAAAAGCTCAAGATATCAATTTAACATGCTGTCAGCTTTGACTCTTTCCTAACACTGACTGCCATCAGATGAGATCTGGAAGTGTTTATAGTGATACATAACTACACATTAGCTGCAGAGATCAGTGAGGAGAGGAGGGTGTATTTTTTTCTCTCCTGCATGACACTGCCTGCTTATGATTGGTCTGCATCATGCAGGGGAAGACGTTCACGCCCCAGACACAAATCTCAGGTACAACCCAGATGAACTATAGCATAAATTATAACCTAAACTTTACAAGCTAATATCTCCACAAAAAAGAGGAGGAATGTAATAAATGCTGTGATTGGCTAAGCATTCAGGTGACTTGAGCATTGTGTTATCAGATGCTTTATGATGAGAAGCTGCTCATCGTCACTTGATCACTACAGTATTAACTAATAACAGAGACCACAGAAATTCTGTGGATGCTGAGATGATAACATTGCTCTCTGTTTTTGGGCAGAATACAGAGTGGCCTATAGGTGGGTGTCAGTAGGTAAATATGACTTAAGGGTGCTTTACACGCTGCAACATCGCCAGCGATAGCTAGCGAGGTTGTGCGTGATAGCACCCGCCCCCGTCGTTCGTGCAACATTTGGTGATCGCTGCCGTAGCGAACATTATTGTTACGGCAGCGTCACACGCATATACCTTTTCAGCGACGTCGCTGTGATCGCCGAACAATCCCTCCTTCAAGGGGGAGGTGCGTTCGGCGTCATAGTGATGTCACTGCGGCGTCACTAAGCGGCCGCCCAATAGCAGAGGAGGGGCGGAGATGAGCGGCCGGAACATGCCTCCCACCTCCTTCCTTCCTCATTGCCGGTGGACGCAGGTAAGGAGATGTTCGTCATTCCTGCGGCGTCACACATAGCAATGTGTGACGCCGCAGGAACGACGAACAGCCAGCGGCATGCACCACCAACAATATTATGAAAAGGAGCGACGTTTCAATGATCAACGATTTTTGACGCTTTTGCGATTGTTGATCGTCGCTCCTTGGTGTCACACGCTGCTAACGGCGCCGGATGTGCGTCACTAACGACGTGACCCCAACGATATATCGTTAGCGATGTCGCAGCGTGTAAAGCACCATTAAGTTGGATATTTTTTTTTACATATCCCGCCCCCAGGCAAAGTTTTATTTTGCCCTGACAGTTTCAATAAACACCTGTACTACGCAGTTTAATAAGGATTGGACTAAACTATAACGCCCTCGCATTGCTCTTTTATTGAGCTGTCAAAGGTCTGTTCAGCCCTTGTTTCATTATAGTTGTCTCTAGGAATGTTTTATAACACCCAATTTCATCATGATTAAGGCTCCCACACAGGATTTGCTTTATATTTTAAAAACATATGTGTTATTACGGTAAAACCAGACCCTCCCTTGACCAGGAGTTGTGTCTAGGATTGCAAATTCATTAAACTGAGCTGCTGCTGCCCTATCATCTGTGATCAGGTGTGGCGCTGTTTTGGAAAAAAAGCCATGTTTCTCTAACCCCGGACAACAACTTTTAGGTGTAAGTACTGCATGTTGTTTTATTGCTTTTTTATATACTAGACCTGTGTGTTATATATATATATATATATCTCAATAACTCTAATTTTTTTTCTGTTTGTCCAGCCCCTCAGAACGCTGCTGCCCATTTACCAGTCACCATCAGTTTTTCAATGTCATCTAGAGTTTGTGAAGACAAAGGTAGACTTTAATGTTATATGAATGTTGTTGAAGATTATAGTATAGTTTAACCCCTTCACCTCCGGGCGATTTTTCATTTTTGTTTTTTTCCTCCCCTTTTTCCAAGACCATAACTTTTTTTTAGTTTGTCGTCACTATAGCCTTATGAGAGCTTGTTTTTTGCGGGTCGACTTGTACTTTTGAATGACACCATTAATTTTACCATGTGATGCATTGGAAAGCGGGAAAAAAAAAATTACAATTGCATTGCAATTGCAAAAAAAAGTGCAAGTTCACAATTGTTTTTTTCTTTTTTTATTGACCATGTTTACTATATGGTAAAACTGAGCGGGTAATATGATTCTCTAGGTAAGTATGATTGACTAGGTACCAAACATGCATAGTTTTTTTTAAATTATTTAATTGGTGAATAAAAATCAGAAATTTATAAAAAATAAAAAATATTTTATCTTGTGTCGCCATTTTCCAAGACCCATAAGGCTATGTCCGCACTTTCCGTTTCCACCTGCGTTTTAGCTGCTTTTTAGGTCCATCTTGAACTGCAGCGTTTTGATGCCAAAATGCATGCTTTTTGATTTTCCAGCAAAGTCTATTGAAAATTGTGGATTTCTTGTGCGCACTTTGTGTTTCCAAACGCTGCGTTTAATTTGCATAATTTTGGGCAAAAACTCAGCGTTCAAAGAAGCAGCATGTCAATTGTTTTTGCCATTTGGGCTGCGTTTTGCTAACATTGAAGTCAATGAGAAGTAGCAAAAAGCAAGAAATATCAAAATTCCAGCGTTTTACCTGCTTTTTAGCTGCAGAAAGCATGCGTTTATGACATCAAAATAATGAAATGATATGTCCCTTTACACGCACATAGTCCGACAATTAAATTAATGAAAAATATAAATTTATTGATATTTTAGAGATAAATAGTATAAAACCGCTATAATTATATGAAATATAACTATTTTCATTATGATTTCAATAATTATATATGTGGTCCTTTTTTCACCTTTTTTTCATTGTGTTTGACTGTTTAAACTTTATTTAGCAGTGTCTTTATGTTCAAAACGCATCTGTCTAAACGCAATGGAAAAGCATGTAAAAAGCGCTAAAAACGCGGCTAAAACACGGTAAAAACGCATGCGTTTTTACCGCGATTCTGTGGTCAAAAGCAACTTTGGCAAAAGCAATTTCTGCCAGAGGATGCGTTTAGAACTGCAACTAGGACGACGCAAAGTGCGGACGTAGCCTAACACTTTAAATATTTATTTAGGATATGGGGCTATGCGATGGCTTGTTTTTGCGCCCTGAGCTGAAAATTTTACTGATAAAATTTTAGGGTACGTAGATAACATGTTTTGATCGCCACTTTTTTTCTCATTACAATGTTTCTCCGATCAAAATAATTTATTTCACATTTATAGATTGGACATTTATGAATTCAGTGTTACCAAATATGTGTTTGTTTTTTTTTTTTAATTTTTAATTTGGCAAAAAGGGGTGATAGGAACTTTTTTTTTTCCACATTTTTAAAAACTTTTTTTATACCTTTTTATTGAATTTAATAATACCCCATAGGGGACTTAAAGCTGCAATCGTCCGGTGGCTTGTGCTATACATAGCAGTGCATAAGCACTGCTATGTATAGTGAAAATCATGATCTCTATGAACACCAGCTAAACCCTAGTTTTCACAGGAGTATCCTAATGACATGCACGGGGTTCCTCATCACCCACAGCTGTTATGGCAACGCATTGACACAACACAATCACATCATGGGCACCTTGATGGACTCATGGTGTATATTAAAGGGAACCTGTCACCAGATTTTGCCACTATAACCTGCGTCCAGCACCAGTGAGCTCTTCTATACAGAATTTTAGAATACTGTATATAAGTGCCCAGGCCACTATGTGTAATGTAAAAAACACTTTTATTATACTCATCTAGTGGGCGGTCTGGTCCGATGGATGTCGCTGCTCTCTGGTCTGGAGCCTCCTATCTGTGACCATCGCCATTTCTCTTCTACCCAGCCCAGTGTGCATGACGCATCTTACGTCATCCACACATGCTGGCATTGCGGTCCTTAGCCGGCACACTTTGATCTGCCCTGCTGAAGGCAGATCAAAGTCCTGTAATACACAAGCGCCATGAATGGTCAAAGACCACCCGCGCATGCACACTACAATAACTTGATCTGGCCTTAGCAGGGCAGATCAAAGTGCGCCTGTATTTGACCGCAATGCCAGCCTGTGTGGATGACATAGGATGTGTCAAGCATACTGTGCTGGGTAGAAGGAGGAGGGCGATCACCGCAGAGAGGAGGCACCGGACCGGAGAGCAGCGACACCCCTCAAACCGGACTGCCCCCTAGGTGAGTATAATAAATGTCTTTTTTACGTTCTACACAGCGGCCTGGGCTCTTGTATACAGTATTCTGGAATGCTGTAAATAAGAGTCCACTGGTGATGGCCGCATCTTATAGTCGCCAAATCTCATGACAGGTTCCCTTTAAATGCCGCTGTGAGAGATTGACTATCAGTTTAACAGCCATGGGCGGAGCTCCATTCCACCCACGGCTGTTAAAAGCACATGTTGGCTGATTAAATCAACCATCATGTTTTTGGAAAGATGCAGGCTAAGGCTACTTTCACACTTGCGTTGAACGGCATCCGTTGCATTGCGTTGTGTGACGGATGTGTTGCATTTAGTGGCACAACGGATGCAACGGATCATACAAAATAACGGAATCTTTTTTTTTTTTTTCTTCTTTCGTTTTACCTGCAGCAGACTCTTGTGAACGATCAGCTGATCGCTCACAGCAGTCGGTCGCCGGGTGATTAGCTGATCACTCACAGCAGTCGGTCGCCGGGTGATCAGCTGATCGCTCACAGCAGCCGGTCGCCGGGTGATCATCTGATCGTTCGGCCGCCGAGAATGTGTGAGGCGGGCGGAGTGCAGGATGGGTGGAGCCGAGCGGGACCATGGCGCAGAGGACGTCAGTGCAGCGAGGAATGCAAGGCTGGGGACAGGTGAGTGTGAGTGTGTGTGTATGTGTGTATGTGTGTGCGTGCGTGTGTACATGTGGAGTGGAGTGCGGGAGGGGGCAGAGCCGAGCGGGAAAGTGTCGGGCTCCCTGCACCCGTAGCCAGGGTAAATATCGGCTAACTAGGAAAAGAGCATTGCTTAGTAACCCGTTGTTTACCCTGGTTACGTGTGCAGGCAGCCAGAGAGAGCATGCGCAGCAAAATCCTACGGATTGCGCTGCTCAAAAAACGCTACATGCAGCGTTTCCTCCGCCTGACGCAGCGTCAAAATAAGAACGCTGCGTCGGATGCAACGCAAAACCATCCCTTGCTATCCGTAGCTAATAGAAGTCTATGTGCAATATAACGGTTTCCTTCAACGGTTACCGTAATTCCTCAAGGCTGCGGATAGCAACGGAAGCCGTCCAACGCAAGTATGAAAGTAGCCTTAGTGTGCGAGCCAGCATCAAAGGTAGGGATACAACATATGTCGTGAAGAGGTTAGCTACAGCAAAGTAGGCTCCTTTCCAGGTCTTCTAATTTGTTACTTTGTAAAGGTAGACTGTGTCCCTATCATAGTAATCCATAGCATCCACAAATAAAATGGACATTAGGGTATAGAATTATCATACAGCAATTTAAAAGTTCTACTTGATGCAAATGAGGACAGCTCTTTGTGATTTATGTTACTTTCTGAAGTCCTCTATTGTCTATACAACTATGGTAAACTGGAAAATAGCAGAAATATTTCTCATCATAGCGCAAATTTTAATTTAATTTATCTTCTATGATCTGTTAACCGAGTTAAAGGGGTTCTCTGACAATTGTTATAAAATATATAAATAAAATTAAAAAAAATAAAAAATAAATGTGTATTATTAAATACCTTAATTTAATAAAAAGTTATGGCTTATGTAGTGCACTCTGTGAGGATTTCAGAGATCCTCCGCTCTCTCAGTAGTAATCTTGAATACTTGATTAATGTTTAATAATAAAGGTTGCACACACGAAAACTAAAGGGTTTTTTAGTGGATAGAGGTGACATATAATATAGGAATGTTTCGACCTAGCCCAGGTCTTAAACATCAAGTTGCTGATTTGGCATAAATTAACAGAGATAAAGAGTTTAGGGAGACTGTGGCCACCAGTAGGAGCTGAGAAATGTCTAATAAATAGAGGTGCTGCCCAGTAGTGGAGGCTGATGTCTTTAGTAGAATATAGATGCAACTATATTGTAGGTAGGCGTGTGGACAGCTGAATGCAAGCTTTAATTAAATTTTAAATTTAAAAGTATTTCATTTATTTATTTCATCACATTTCTCGGAGGTGAAAGTACATTTTAATCAACAGATCTTGGAATAATAATAATAATAATAATAATTTCCAAAATTGGATGTGATTAAAAATAATGTTCCTGTGCTGAGATAATCTTATATAGGAGTCCCTGCTATATACTGTGTAATGGCCGTGTCTGACCGTACAGGGACATGGTCTGATCATACCACGTCTCCTGGACAGGGGAGGAAACAAATGAGAGTGAACAGACAGGACAGCATAGGATCCCAGCTGATTCTTTATGTGAGGTAAAACAGTTTTCTGTGAGGTAAAACATTATTTTTAACAGGTAGGGAAATGTTTTACCATTATACAGTACATAGCAGAGACACATTTATAAAATTTTGTCAACACAAGAACATTTTTTAACACATTAAATTGTGAAACTTATGTTTATTCCAATATCTATTTATTAAAATGTACTTTCTTTGTGGGGAAAAAGCCCTTTAAGTCTAAGGCTTTGTGCACATGTAATTATGTATTTTTGGAGCAGAAATGTACTTCCTTCAAATTTCAAAACTCCTCAAAAAGATTGAGTTTCTGCTCAGTTTCTGCTTCAAAAACTCGGCAAAAAGATTCCATATACACATAGCCTTAGGAAATGTGCCCACCGTGTCTTCTTCAGGCTGATTCCGCCTAGAATCCATCTGAAAAAGCACTGCAAATGTGCACCAGAAAATGAACATCGTGCACAGAAATGTCAAAACAATATTGTGCACATGTTGTGTCTTAAGTCTCTTCTTTTAACCATTTTAAGGTTTGGAAATCCTGAAATGCTTAAAAGAAATTGCATGCTCATAGTTTGGGCACCTTCTGCTAGAAAGCTGCTGGTTCCTCTATACCTAACGGTGTAGAATAAAAGCCAGTGGTGCCAGAGCGAACACAAGAATGGCGGTGGGACCACCAGCGATCCCACTTCATGTGAATGAGCGCCAGCATTTCCTGAAGTCACTTCGCCTGGGAAAATTTGGTGGCTGCACTGGCATCTGAATGATACTCTGTGCATATTCCCTAAGGTGGTTTTAGGCACAAGTACATTCCTTGTACTTTCTTGTACTACCCTTGTTCCATGTACATTTTATTTTCTTGATGTCTTTGGTTAAGGGTGGATTTCACAAACAAATGAATCCAAATCTGAAGATATGGAGTGGAAAGGATTGATTTCCTGGGCCCTGGAGAGGCTTCAACTTGCACAGATCCAAATGTAAGGACTATTGACCATTGTCTAATAAATGATTTGTTTAATCTATAAAGAAATGATGTTGTACTGGGGAAGTGTTGATAGAATCAGTACACAAAAATTGTGCTTCTTAGGCTGGTTTCAGACGTCAGTGACATACAGACTGTGGTTGGAGCAGAATACCTGGCCCTTACCACTGAGATAACTGCCCCCTAGCAATATACTGTGTGAGGCTTCCGACACACATCCGTGCCGCCAGTACATGTTTGGTATGTTTTTGCACGTACCGGCGGCACGGAGACATGTAGACCAATGCTACCCTATGGTAGAAAGCACACAGACGTAAAAACACACGAAACGTGTGTCCGTGTCGTTTGTATGTGTGTGCGTTTTCCAACGCGCTCGACATGTCCATTTTTCTCCGGGATCACGCAGGCACGGACCCGCTAAAGTCAATGACTCCATGCCTGCACAGATGGCACACGTAGCATGTCCGTGTGCTACACGTACTGTCCGTGAGCGTTTTTAAGTGAGCAATGTCGGTCAATCTATTTTATATTTGGTTATTAGTCAATTTACCTTTTTTTTCTGTGGTTGGCAGTCAATATCCCTTTGTCGGTCGGTCTGTATCTCCCCCTGTCCATTACTTACCGGTCCCCGATCACCAGCGCGGTGAAGAACAGCTGTGCAAAAGATACGGTGGCTTTAATTATTTTGAAAATGCCGGCCGCTCATTATTCAATCTACTATTCCCTGCTTCCCGCGCCCACCGGCGCCTATGATTGGTTGCATTCAGACACCCCCCCACGCTGAGTGACAGCTGTCTCACTGCAACCAATCACAGCATCCGGTGGGCGTGTCTATATTATGCAGTTAAAAAAATAAATAATTTAAAAAAAAAACGGCGTGCGGTCCCCCCCATTTTTGATGCCAGCCATGGTAAAGTCACACGGCTGAAGGCTGGTATTCTCAGGATGGGGAGCCCCACGTTATGGGGAGCCCACCACCCTAACAATATCAGCCAGCAGCCGCCCAGAAAAGCCGCATCCATTAGATGCGACATTTCCGGGACTCTTCCCGACTCTTCCCGAATTGCCCTGGTGTGGTGGCAATCGGGGTAATAAGGAGTTAATGGCAGCAGCCCATACCTGCCAATAAGTCCTAGGTTAAACATGGCAGCTGTCTCCCCAAGATAACTTCCATGATTAACCTGTTATTAAAATTAAATAAACACACACATTCAAAAAATACTTTATTTAGAATAATTAAAACAAACACCCTCGTTCACCAATTTAATAAAACCAAAAAACCCATCCAGGTCCGCCGTAATCCATGGATGTCCCACGATGCTCTCAGCTCTGCTACATGAAGGTGACAGGAGCGGCCACACACAATGACCGCTCTCTATCACCTCCAAGCAGCAACTGAAGTGAGCCGAGCGATTACCGATGAAGTCAGTCAGGTTACTCGCGGCCACCACTGGATCCTCCACCTGTGACTGCGAGTCACCCAAGTGACTGAAGTAAGCTGCGCAATCAGCGAAGACGTATCCTATAAATGCCTCTCTGTCGGCGACCCCTTTATTACCCGACCCTAGCCCAGTCTCCAGTGGGAACAGGGCAACCTGGTGTGTATTTGAGTGTAGTGAAACCAGGACTGACCTCCTTAGGAACGGGGTTTAGCATTACACCCAAATTTGGGTGCAATACTCTGTGGCGACTGAACCTCAGGAGCGCCACACATGAGTTAATTGAGTAGGATGAAAAATGACCTTGTCACATGAACAGAATTATATATAACATTGGGATCTGTGCATATGCAGTGCACTTGAAAATAACAATTTAACAGTCCAGGTGTAAAGTCCAAACTTGTTCTTTTCTTTCTTAAGGTCCACAAAACAGACACTTCCAGCATACAGAATGTGTAGCAAAATTAACAAACTAAACACATGTTGGTCTGAGCACTAACTATACAAAAAGACGGCTGCCGTTTAACCATTTAGATGCCACTGTCAATCACTGAGTAGGGTATAAATAGTTCCTAACTGCATGCGTGCCACCACTAAGCAACTGCAGGGTCCTGATGAGTTGCCATGTCAGCCAGAGGCCTTCTGAGGGTCCCCATTACTGCCATATTGGCGTAACATTAGAAAGTACCTAAACATTTGCTATTGCTTTTTATATTTTGTTCTGTTAATTGCAAGTAGATCAGTGAGGTTTGAGTTTTGATTGCTCAAAAACATCTCGAAAGGTGCAGGAGTGCGCAGCTCCCGGCTGAGTGCACACCGATGCTTTTTACAGCATCCATAGGCAGCTCTGTGTGCATACTAAGGCAGGAGATGTGCACTTCTGTCTCCTGAGCTGAGCAACTCTGGAGGCATTTTTGAACGAACACTGGGAGTCTCAAGAATCGGACCCCCATCAATCTACTTGCAGTTACCAACATAAAAAAGAAAGAACAAAATAATAGCAAACATTTAGGGTTTTTTTTTAGCCCAGCATGTGACTGGGCTTCATAGGAGATTATTAATTTAATTGCCATCTGGAATGCTAAAGTATAGCTATATAGAGAGTTAGCAAACAAAGAATGCAGATTCCAGGCCCCTGAGGGAATACAAATAATGCAAAATGGGTCAAAAATGTTTTAAAACATGAACAAAAAATTAAATCACCTAATCTGAAAATAAAGAAAAAGGTATATTTGATATCCCTGCTTCTGTAAAATTCAGACATATCAAAATATAAAGTTAATAAACCCATAGATTAAAAGGTGTAAAGAAAAAAAAAATCAAATTGCCATTTTTGTGGTAATTGCACTGATCAGCCGAAATGCATTATCAAATTTACAAAACATTGTACTTAGCCCAACATGGTGCCAATAAAACTACAGCTGGCCACGCTAAAAAAAACCCAAACACTTCTCCATAAAACTCCATTGATGAAAAGATAAACAAAATGTACGGTATCCAATTTTAAAAAAATCAGGATAGCTTTTAAATCGGTAAAATATAAAAATCTAATATATAAAGCTGTGTGTGTGTGTGTGTGTGTGTGTGTGTGTCACGCTCCCCGGGTCCCCTGTCACGCTCCCCGGGTCCCCTGTCACGCTCCCCGGCTCCTCTTCCATGCTCCCCGGCTCCCCTGCCTTGCTTACCGGCTCCCCTGCCGCGCTCCGCCGCTCCCGTGCCAGGCTTCCTGGTCCCCTGCTCCACAGCCTTCCTGCCCCATCGCCTGCGGTCCCCAGGCAGCCCGATCCCCGCTCCCGGCGTCCGATGGCAACCCAGCCCCAGCCCGGCTCTCCTGCTTCCTCCTCACCGCTCCCTCCTCTGGCTTCTGGCACCCGGGCCGCGCGCATGCGCATTAGGGCGCGCGCGCGGTCATTGACCCTCTCTTAAAGGGCCAGCGTCCACTGACAGGAAATTGAACACGCAGGTACAGGGTATAAAGGGGTTTAATGTCCAAGTGGGCGTGGCCTGTTCTTCGTGTTTCCTAAGCTAGGAGTCAGGTGTCCTTGTGTCTCTATGATATACTTACATATCTCTCTTCTAGAGCCGCTCCTGCCTCGCCATCCGGTCCTGCCGATCCCCGAACGCTGACTATCTGCCATCTCGTCAGTCCGTACCATCTCTGATCCCTGTGGTGACCCGTCCTCTCGCTCCATCGGTTCCGGACTCTGCCTGACAACATCTTGGCCTCTGAACCTGAGCTCCGTCAAACGGACTACCATCAGTGACTCCGTGGTCCCAGGGACTTCTCCATTCCACGCTTTTGCACGGACTGTCCTGCTACCCGTAGTGCTCCGGCTACCGGACTCCTTGCCTTCATTAAGGTGTTCGGCCCAGTGGATCCACCTCCTGGGTCTGCCCGTCCACCTGGCCCTAACAGTAAGAACAGGCCATGGATCCCGCCGAAGCACTAGCTGCCTTGCAGGAGGAACTCACACGCCAGCGTGAGACCCAGACCCGCATGCTGAACTTCATGACTTCTGTGGACGCCCGCCTGAACACGCTGCATGCGTCGGTCACATCTTCGGCATCTCGAGCTTCCACTGTACAATCCACGGCCACGGCTCCCATGGCAGCCTCCTCGGATGCTTCCAGACTTCGTTTGGCCTCACCACCCCGGTACGCCGGAGATCCCAAGACCTGCAGAGGTTTCATCAACCAATGCTCTCTCCATTTCAAGCTGCTGCCGCACCTTTTTGCCTCTGACCAAGCCAAGGTCGCGTTCATGATGTCCCATCTAGAGGGTGAGGCGCTGGCCTGGATGAACCCCTTGTGGGAGAAGGAGGATCCGGTGACCACCAACATCCAGGAGTTCCTGCAGGCATTTCGTGGCACCTTTGACGAGCCCGGACGCGCCTCTGCGTCTGCCTCATCTCTCCTCAGGCTACGTCAGGGCACCATGACGGTGGGGCAGTATGCCATCCGTTTTCGCACCTTGGCTTCGGAACTCGGGTGGAATAATGAGGCTCTAACCGCCGCCTTCTGGGAAGGTCTCTCGGGTCATATCAAGGATGAGCTGGCTGGTCGTGACGTGCCGTCCACCTTGGATGCCCTGATTGCCCTAGCGACTCGGGTGGATCTTCGTTTTCAGGAACGATCCAAAGAGGTGTCCCGTGAGAGACGTTCGATAAGGCATTCCTCTCCTCCGCAGAAGCCCGCCGTACTTCAGTCAACGTCATCTGGTGTCTCCGTCCACGAGCCCATGCAGATCGACCGTTTGCGGCAGTCTGAACAACGCCGAGCAGAACGACTCGCCAAGGGTCTCTGCTTCTACTGCGGAGAGGGCACACACCTTCTACGCTCCTGTCCAGAGAGGCCGGGAAACTCCAAAGCCTAGGGTTGGTAGGAGAGGCCACCCTAGGTGCTGGGATTCTCTCAGACCCGGTTACGTGGACTGTTCAAGTGACAACGGGAGAGACGCGGTTCACGGCCGAGGCGTACCTCGATTCCGGGGCAGCAGGCAATTTCATCCAGCAGGCCACGGTGGACAAGTACCAGGTGCCTGTTACTCCACTCGACAAACCCCTCGTGATTGCCTCTGTGGATGGGAGACCCCTCTCTGACACCATCTCGTGGATCACCAAGCCGGTGGAACTACGTATCGGTGCCCTACACACCGAGAACATCGCTGTCTATGTCCTCCCACACATGTCTCATCAAATCTTGCTGGGACTCCCCTGGTTGCGGACACACGAACCCTCAGTCAGCTGGGGTACTGGTGAAATCACCCGATGGGGCTCCTCTTGCCACGAAAACTGTCTGAAGACCATACAACCCATCCGACGACCTCCGGTTCCTGAGTCCCTACCGGGACTGCCCTCGGCTTATTGGTCCTTCGCGGACGTCTTTGACAAAAAGGAGTCAGAGGTACTGCCGCCACATCGTCCTTACGATTGTGCCATCGACCTGCTCCCGGGAACTACACCACCTCGAGGACGGATATATCCGCTGTCTCCTGCCGAAACCAGAGCCATGTCTACCTACATCACAGAGAACCTGGCAAGGGGATTCATTCGGAGATCCTCCTCTCCTGCTGGAGCAGGCTTCTTCTTCGTCAAGAAGAAAGAGGGCGATCTACGCCCATGCATTGACTACCGGGGATTAAACCAAATCACCGTGAAAAACAAATACCCCCTGCCGCTCATCCCCGAATTGTTTGATCGGCTTAGAGGAGCTCGTGTGTTTACCAAGTTGGATCTTCGGGGTGCCTACAACCTGGTCCGCATCCGCTCTGGGGACGAATGGAAGACCGCGTTCAATACTCGCGATGGGCACTATGAATACTGTGTGATGCCCTTCGGCCTGTGTAACGCACCAGCAGTCTTTCAGGAATTGGTGAACGACGTGTTCCGGGACCTTCTCTACATCTGTGTGGTGGTGTATCTTGATGACATCCTGGTCTTTTCTCCGGACCTCCAGACCCACAGAGAGAACGTGCAGCTGGTTCTACAAAGACTGAGGGAAAATCGTCTGTACGCCAAGTACGAGAAGTGTGTCTTTGAGCAGTCTTCTCTTCCCTTCCTGGGTTACGTAATCTCCGATACCGGACTGCAGATGGATCCGGAGAAGGTCTCTTCCATTCTCAACTGGCCCCCTCCTTCTGGACTGAAGGCAATCCAACGCTTTCTGGGATTCGCAAACTATTACCGTCAGTTCATCCCTCACTTCTCTGCTCTGACTGCACCTCTCTCCGCCTTGACCAAGAAGGGGGCTAATCCAAAGGACTGGTCACCTGCGGCCGACGCCGCGTTTGGCTCCCTGAAACAGGCATTTGCTTCTTCCCCTGTGCTCCACCGTCCGGAGTTAAACCGACAGTTCACCTTGGAGGTGGATGCCTCCTCCTCGGGAGCCGGAGCAGTGCTCATGCAGAAATCCTCCTCCGGGAAGATGGTGACTTGCGGTTTCTTCTCCAAGAGCTTCTCAGCGCCTGAACGCAACTACACCATTGGTGACCGAGAACTATTGGCAGTCAAATTGGCTCTGGAGGAATGGCGCTACCTTCTGGAGGGAGCAGTGTACCCCGTGATCATCTACACGGACCACAAGAACCTGGAATACCTGCGGTCCGCTCAGCGACTGAACCCACGGCAAGCCAGGTGGTCCTTGTTCTTTGCCAGGTTCGATTTCCAGCTCCATTTCCGACCTGCGGACAAAAACGTACGTGCAGATGCCTTGTCCAGGTCATTCATGCCCATGGAGCAGGAGGAGGAGACATCCCAGCCCATCATCTGCCCAAGTAAAATCATTCCGGTGGCTCCTGTCACCCTGGCACAGATACCGCCTGGGAAGACCTATGTCTCTGAGACTGACAGGCAAAAAGTGTTGCACTGGGGCCACGCCTCGAAAACAGCCGGCCATGCTGGTCAGAAGAAAACATGGAGTACGATTGTACGTCATTACTGGTGGCCATCCCTTCGTACGGACGTTACTTCTTTTGTCTCAGCCTGCTCCTCTTGTGCCAGGAACAAGACGCCCAAACATCTGCCTTATGGCCGTCTTCTGCCTCTGCCTATACCCTCAGTTCCGTGGCAACACATAGCGATGGACTTCATTACGGACTTGCCTCTGTCCTCCGGACACACAGTCATATGAGTCGTGGTGGATCGGTTCTCCAAAATGGCTCATTTCGTCCCTATGGCCGGACTGCCCTCAGCCCAGGAACTCGCTGACGCCTACATACAACACATCTTCCGGTTGCATGGCTTTCCATCACACATTGTGTCCGACAGAGGGACTCAGTTCACCTCCCGCTTCTGGAGGGCTCTCTGCAAACATCTAGGAGTGACTCTGGACTTTTCTTCAGCCTACCATCCTCAGTCGAATGGCCAAGTGGAATGAGTCAATCAGATCTTGACCTCCTTCTTACGTCACTACGTCAACGCCCATCATGACGACTGGTCCACGCTTCTTCCTTGGGCTGAATTCTCCCATAACCACCACGTCAGTGAGTCCTCCTCCAGCTCTCCCTTCCATGTTGTTTACGGACTTCAGCCTTCCGTCCCATTGCCTGTATCCTCTTCCTCGGATGTCTCTGCTGCTGATGCTGTAGTCCGTGACTTTGCAACTATTTGGGACTCTGTCAAGGCGTCCCTTGGACGTGCTTCCCTGCGGATGAAGAGACACGCAGACAAGAGGCGTCTGGATCCTCCGTGTTTCTCTCCAGGAGATCTGGTCTGGCTTGCTTCCAAGTACGTCCGATTGAAGCTGCCATCATACAGTCTGGGTCCTCGCTACATCGGGCCGTTTAAGGTCATCAGCAAGATAAATGAGGTCTCCTACAAGCTGCAGCTCCCGGCCACGATGAGGATACCCAACTCCTTCCACGTCTCCCTGCTCAAGCCGGTTGTCCTTGGTCCCTTCTACGCTGCTGCCAGTTCTGCTCCTCCTCCTATTGCAGATGATGACATCTATGCGGTAAGGGATATCGTGGCCATGAAAACCGTACGGGGCCGACAGTTCTTCCTGGTGGACTGGGCAGGGTATGGTCCTGAGGATAGGTCCTGGGAACCCCGGGAGAATGTGGGTACTCCCCTGATACGTGCCTTCCTGTCCCGGTTGCGGGGAGGGGGGCGTGGGGGAGGGGGTACTGTCACGCTCCCCGGGTCCCCTGTCACGCTCCCCGGGTCCCCTGTCACGCTCCCCGGCTCCTCTTCCATGCTCCCCGGCTCCCCTGCCTTGCTTACCGGCTCCCCTGCCGCGCTCCGCCGCTCCCGTGCCAGGCTTCCTGGTCCCCTGCTCCACAGCCTTCCTGCCCCATCGCCTGCGGTCCCCAGGCAGCCCGGTCCCCGCTCCCGGCGTCCGATGGCAACCCAGCCCCAGCCCGGCTCTCCTGCTTCCTCCTCACCGCTCCCTCCTCTGGCTTCTGGCACCCGGGCCGCGCGCATGCGCATTAGGGCGCGCGCGCGGTCATTGACCCTCTCTTAAAGGGCCAGCGTCCACTGACAGGAAATTGAACACGCAGGTACAGGGTATAAAGGGGTTTAATGTCCAAGTGGGCGGGGCCTGTTCTTCGTGTTTCCTAAGCTAGGAGTCAGGTCTCCTTGTGTCTCTATGATATACTTACATATCTCTCTTCTAGAGCCGCTCCTGCCTCGCCATCTGGTCCTGCCGATCCCCGAACCCCGAACGCTGACTATCTGCCATCTCGTCAGTCCGTACCATCTCTGATCCCTGTGGTGACCCGTCCTCTCGCTCCATCGGTTCCGGACTCTGCCTGACAACATCTTGGCCTCCGAACCTGAGCTCCGTCACACGGACTACCATCAGTGACTCCGTGGTCCCAGGGACTTCTCCATTCCACGCTTTTGCACGGACTGTCCTGCTACCCGTAGTGCTCCGGCTACCGGACTCCTTGCCTTAATTAAGGTGTTCGGCCCAGTGGATCCACCTCCTGGGTCTGCCCGTCCACCTGGCCCTAACAGTGTGTATGTGTGTGTGTGTGTGTCTGTGTGTCTAGGATTGGCATCCGCAGCGTCACAGCTACAGCCACAAAATTTTGCACACTCTCACACGTCTGGACCCCGAGAGCGTCATAGGATATGTCGTGAGGCGAAATTTTAACCCCACGAATTCCAATTTACCAATCAATTTGGAAAGAGACAACCTTGGAAAGAGACAGTCGAGCAAAAAGACAGCCGGGCAAAGAGAGACAGACGGGCAAAGAGACAGACCTGGGAAGAGACAGACCTGGGAAGAGACAGACCTGGAAAGAGACTGACAGGCAAAGAAACAGACCGGGGAAAGAAACAGACCGGGGAAAGAGACAGACCTGGAAAGAGACAGCCCTGGAAAGAGACAGCCCTGGAAAGAGACAGCCCTGGAAAGAGACAGCCCTGGAAAGAGACAGCCCTGGAAAGAGACAGCCCTGGAAAGAGAAGCACTGGAAAGAGACTGATGGGCAAAGAGACAGACCGGGGAAAGAGACAGACCGGGGAAAGAGACAGACCGGGGAAAGAGACAGACCGGGGAAAGAGAGACAGACCTGGAAAGAGAGACAGACGGGGCAAAGAGAGACAGACGGGGCAAAGAGAGACAGACGGGGCAAAGAGAGACAGACGGGGCAAAGAGAGACAGACGGGGCAAAGAGAGACAGACGGGTAAAGAGAGACAGACTGGCAAAGAGAGACAGACCTGGAAAGAGACAGCCCGGGCAAAGAGACAGCCCAGGCAAAGAGACAGACCGGGCAAAGAGACAGACCGGGCAAAGAGACAGACCGGGCAAAGAGACAGACCAGGCAAAGAGACAGCCCGGGCACAGAGACAGACTGGGCAAAGAGACAGACTGGGCAAAGAGACGACCGGGCAAAGAGACAGACCGGGCAAAGAGATCTGGAAAAGAGACAGCCCTGGAAAAGAGACAGCCCTGGAAAAGAGACAGCCCGGGCAAAGAGACAGCCCGGGCAAAGAGACAGGCCGGGCAAAGAGACAGGCCGGGCAAAGAGACAGACCGGGCAAAGAGACAGACCGGGCAAAGAGACAGACCGGGCAAAGAGACAGACCGGGCAAAGAGGCAGACCGGGGAAAGAGACAGACGGGGAAAGAGACAGAAAGACACACACATAGAGACAGACACAGAGATAGAGAGAGAGACAGACAGATACAGATATGGAGATAGAGACTGATACAAATACAGACAGAGAGATAGACACAGACAGACAAGGAAAGAGACAGACAGAAAGACAGACAGACAGCAACACACAGAGACTGGGAGAGAAACAGAGAGACAGTTACTATCCCAGGCAACGCCGGGTACTACAGCTAGTTAATCTATAAATGTGGTATCATCGTAATCCTATTGACCTGCAGAATTATATTGCCTGGCTTCATTTACGGCACACTGAGCTCTGTAAATACAAAATCTCCAAAATAATGGCGGAATTGCGTTTTGGTTTTCACATTATTTCACCCAGTCCCATGTTTCAGTACAGTTTATATTAAACTGGAAGGTCTGATTCAAAACTATTACTCGGCCTGCAAAAAATATCGTAATCCTTCATATGGCTCTGTTGATGTGAAAACAAAAAAAAAGTTTCCCCTCTTGCAAGAATATTTTATTTCAAATCCTGTATATATATTGTATATATTTTGAATAATGTAAAACATTCTAGAATATAAGACATTATCTCAAAACCAAGAAAGTAACCAATGAAAATTCAACTTTATATACAAAAAACTGCACTGTGATTGGCTGCTCTGGGCAAAACTGCCCATTTTCCTCTTAAGATGTTGTGCTGCCATTAAACGTGTCAAATAGTATTGATGTCTGTTATATGGGGTCATGTTGTGTTCTTATATTAAACAACAATTATCTTTTTGCAGAAACAAACAATTATTATTGCTAAATGAGAAAGGATTCTGTAAACCCGTTATCCTCCGTCACTATGAAAGTACTAAAAAAGATCCCACAAAGCAAAAGAAGCATGTAAAGCCGCCAACTGTTATTCTGACAAATGGAAAACCACATATTCCGGACATCATACGCGAAAGCTCGTCTCTACGAAAACTCCATTATGCCCTCATTGATGGTTCTGCAATGGTTTAATATCCTCTCAATGTTCACATTGAGTAATGATGTACAATTTGCAGTATTTATTTCTAAAATTACTGTGAAAATGATACAGAGGTGAAAGACAATACATTATTGCAGAGTACTGCAGTACAATGTCTGGTCTGTGGCCTCCTATAGTTTACAATGACAAACATACATGCATGTTATATAAGGAAGCACATTCATATATGGTAGATAAAGGATTTTTCTGGTACATATTTACTACATATTACACCCAATTGTGGTCACACATAATAAAAATCAGATAATAGTCTGTGTTATGGGCTCACCTGGTTAGGCCTCTGCCACACTCACGTGAAAATCACGCACGTGCCGAGAGACACATATTTTCCCTGCGTGTTGCGTGCAGGTAAGTACGTATCTCTGGTACGTGCGGGCCACGTGTGTTCTCCGCATGCTATCCGTGATAACATACGGAGAACAGGTTATTTACATACTCACGTGGTCCATTCTGCTGTCCGTGGTGCTGATCCTCGGTCTCCAGCCCTGCCGTCTCCCCGCTGCTGCTGCTGCCAGGCAGTGAAGTGAATATTAAATGAGCATAATGAGCGGCGGTCAGCAGAAAGTGACAGCAGCGGCAGAGACAGGAGGGCTGGAGAAGGTGAGTTAAGCTTTTTTTTTTTTTTCCTCTGACACATGTGTTTTCTCTGGCACGTGTCACACGGGACCGCATCCACACTACACCCGTGTGGTACGGGTGCGGGCCGTGTGACACCCGTGCTGCCAGAGAAAACACTGACATGTCAGCGTATAAAAAAACGCACACATGTACAAACGCACACGGACACACGTTCCGTGTGGTTTTACGTGTGTGTGCCTGCTACAATAGGGTAGCATTGCTGAACGTGTCTCCATGCCGCCGGTACGTGCAAAAAATGGCAAACACGTACCGGTGGCACGGATGTGTGTCGCAGGCCTTAGGTGGATTCTCTATAACACAGATCAGGGCGAACAACTTGGACCGAAGGCTATGGCACAGCAAGCAGGAGTTGCCAAATGGCACGTAAAATTCCACGAGGATCAGAACAGGAGTTAGACAAATAGGTTGGAGTATACCAGAAGAGAGAGAGGCAGGAGTAAAGGTCCCGTTACACATAGCGATGTCGTTAGCGAGATCTCGGAAACGTCACAGGTTTTGTGACGCAACAGCTGTGCCGCCCCCACGCCTGTAGCAGCCGGGCTGCTCAGATCCGGACCCGCTGTGTGGCTCGAGGGATCCTCCGGACCCAGGGGTCACGCGGACACGAAAAATGAAAAGGGGGACGTAGTTGTACGGACTTGGCCATATTCAGTTCGTGACGCCACTCACGGTGTGTGGTGAAGTGGGACACCACCGCTGCTGTTGTGGGACACCCGGGGGAGATGTAGTGGCAGCTGGATGGTAACCCCTCCGTGGGTAGGGATGGTTGCCCCGGGACTAGTGTCTCTGTGTAGGGTATGGCGATGGCAGGGACCTGCGTGCCCGGACGTACCAGGGGGTGTTTGGTTACAATTACAATGAATCCCACGAGTCTTTTGGTAAACCAAGCTGCTGGTGAACGGCCGCCACGGCAGGTTGTACTCTGGTCCCCCCACCCTGGCTGGTCGCCGTCTTTCCTCACTAGTTCTGTTGTTTGTTTAGACTTCCCGGTATGGAACACGGGAGTCCGCTCCCTGCTTTTTGTGTACCTGAGGAGCCATGCCCGCTGACGCTGACCCGTGGGATCTATGGGCCCTGGAGGTTGCCCTATCCCTCTCTGTGTGTGGTTGTCTGCTTTTGGGACTTTGGTTGGGCGTCACATTCCCCCTTGGTTTAATACAGACTGTCCGCAGGCTGTCCAACCACCAGCGTTTATTTAACTGGAACTGAAAAGTAGAAAAAGAGGAATAGTTTACAAGTATATTAACATTAATACATTGGTTTTTCTTCCCTTACGGGAGGCACATTGCTTAAACGTTTTACATTTAAACCGGGACGGGACGGACCCGGTCCTTCTCACCGCACCCCCACCCAAAACAACCTGCCCCCTGGTGCCACCGCTAAACACTGGTGCGCACCCTTTCCCCAAGTCCAGGACAGGTCCGGGTGTTGCCCTTGTGGGCTAGGTAAAAAGTTCTTTACATGCCAGTCTTTTCTCACGGGCCCCAAGTCCGGGACCCCTGGTCTGGAGGGTAGTCACCGGTCTCAATGGTGACTGGGCCTCGGCCTACTCTACCGCAGGCCCTTCCTCCAATCAGCCTCTCCAGAGACTGCAGCAGGGTGAGAAGGGTGGTCAGGGACTATTTAAAAAGACCCAATAGTTCTTGGGTTGGCTTTCCAGTCCAAAGCCGTGGTCCATTTTTTAAAACTTTCAACTGTAAAACGGTGAACAGTCCCAATGGGGACTTGTATAACTGAGGTAGCCGGGTTTCCGCTACCACTCCTGCATGGGGCCATATGGCTCACTCGGTACCCTGGATTCAGCACCCCTGGACTAGCTGCAATGCATTCCGGAACTCTGAACTTCTATCGGGAACGGAGGTGGTATAGCGGGTGACGCTGCTGCGCCAGGGAGCTGTGCCGGCCGGCACTCTCCCACCACGTAGGGAACAGGCTCCGGCTCCGGGCAGGTCAAAGAGGTCGGGGTGGTCTGTGTACCTCTCTCCCGACACGGCGCTGTATGGGAGGCTCGGCTCTCACGGGCCCACATCACGGCCACCATTCTCTGGACCTCCGCCTTCCATTCCAGCACCTGCTGCAGCGACTGCGATCGCACCCAGACAGAATCTCGCTAGCTCCCTCTCCAGCCAGGCAGCGGTTCCCATTGGTAAGCGATCTGATTCGTGTTCTTCCGCGGAAATCACTACTCCGCCTCGGGGCGCCGCCATTCCTGCGGTTGGCGCGACTCCACCATCGGAATTAGGCGCAGACATCTTCCCGCTTCTCCCCCTTGGTCTTTTGCAAGCACTCCATGTGGCTGGTCAGTTTCGTTTTCAACCTCAGGGTGTTGTTTCCTTCCGGCCTCGGTCCCAGGGAGCGGGGCTTCAGCTTCGCGCCCTTTCTCGGGGGAGAAGACGCTGGGCTGTTGTTTTTCGCGCCTAAAAATGGCGGCAAAATGGCGACTTCTGGAAATTTTTCAACGGATTACCGCTGACTGTCCAAATCAAGGCGCACTTCCACCAGGTAGGTGGATGGGTTACAATCCTGTTCGTGACGCCAGTTTGTGGGGTGTGCAGCCCCCACACCTGTAGCAGCTCCTCAGATCCGGACCCGCTGTGTGGCTCGAGGGATCCTCCGGACCCGGGGGTCACGTGGACACGCCAAATGAAAAGGGGGATGTAGTTGTACGGGCTTGGCCGTATTCAGTTCGTGATGCCACCCACGGTGTGTGGTGAAGTGGGACACCACCGCTGCTGTTGTGGGACACCCGGGGGAGATGTAGTGGCAGCTGGATGTTAACCCCTCCGTGGGTAGGGATGGCTGCCCCGGGACCTAGTGTCTCTGTGCAGGGTATGGCGATGGCAGGGGCCTGCGCGCCCGGACGTACCAGGGGGTGTTTGGTTACTCACAATTAAATGAATCACACGAGTCTTTTGGTAAACTGCGGCCGGTTGTACTCCGGTCCCCCACCCGGGATGGTGGTCGCCATCTTTTCCTCTGTACTAGTTCTGTTGTTTGTTTAGACTTCCCGGTATGGAACACGGGAGTCCGCTCCCGGCTTTTTGCGCATCTGAGGAGCCGTGCCCGCTGGGATCTATGGGCCCTGGCGGTTATCTAGTCTTTCTCTGTACATTGTCCTGATGATGAGGACGGATGTGTCCTCGAAACACGTAGACCTGTGAAAAAAATAAAGAAAGGGATTTACTAAAAAGCATCTGGATTCTCTGTGGCTTGGCGCGGATTTTTAAACCTGCTTTCTCCTCTATCTCTTGGAGCTATCTTCCTGTCTCCTGCTGACGGAGACCACCGTCTGCCACCTAGCCTCTCCGACCCTGGCCGCTGTCAACTTGGCACCTCCAACTTGCACTTGAACGTTAACTCATCTGCCTGTTTTTCCCGCCCCGGGCTGTCTAGACCCCTAGGTGGGCGTTGCCTAACTGCCTGGTCCCGCCCACTGGTGTGTCTGTCTTGCCCTGAGGGGGGTGACTAGGATTTCAGGTCGGCTATATGTAACCTAGGTGAGGGAAGGTGTTACGCGGGGGCCTAATTTGTGACTACCTGGTTTTGCCAGGGCGTCACGCAGCGACCTCGCTACGTGTGACACATAGCAGCGACCCCCCCCCCCGCTGCGATATCGCCGATCGTACCTGAACGTCCTGGTTCATTTTTTGATCATTGGTGTCCCACTGGGCAGCATGCATCGCTGTGTTTGACGCCATAACAACGACTAGCGACCTTGTTAGCATGCCTGGGTGGAAACACTACGCCTCTATCGAGGTCTGAGTCGTCAGAATAGCTGCTGTGTGACAGGATCCCAACGACCACCGAGGTCGTTATACGGATCGCCGTATCGATGCTGCATCTTTAATTAGATCTTAGGGTCCCGTTACATGTAGCGACATTCCAGCGATCCCGACAACATTACGATCTGGTCAGGATCACTAGTACATCGCTACATTGTCGTTAGTGAGCTGGCAAACAGGCAGATCTAATTAACGATGCAGCAACGATACGGCGATCCGTATAACGACCTCTGCGGTCGTTGGGACCCTGTTACACAGCAGCTATTCTGACGACTCAGACCTCGATAGAGGCGTAGTGTTTCCACCCAGGTGTGCCAAAGAGGTCGCTTGTCGTTGTTATGGCATCAAACACAGCGATGCATGCTGCCCAGCGGGACACAAATGATCAAAAAATGAACCAGGACGTTCAGGTACGATTGGCGAAGTCGCAGCGGGGGGCCGGTCGCTGCCATGTGTCACATGTAGCGAGGTCGCTAGTGAGGTCGCTGTTGCATCATAAAACCTTTGACGTTTCAGTGATCTGGCTAACGACGTCACTACGTGTAACGGGGCCTTAACACATACAATAACTGAAGATGAACAGGCAGTTCAAGACTAGGGGCATCTTTGCAGTGTGAAAAAGTCCTGAGAAGAGTTTGTTATGCTTACAATAGATGAGGGGTTAGTAGTAGGTCTGAGCCATGAAGCAAATGCAGACTGAACAAACAAACAGGAGTTTGCTGAATATTGCCAACTGAGAGATCGGTGAGATAAAATTGCAAGGCAAAAGGTAACAGAACACAAAGATTACTTAAAGCCCGCTTTACACGCTGCAATGTATCTTACAATGTGTCAGCGGGGTCACGTCGTAAGTGACGCACATCCGGCATCGTAAGTTACATTGCAGTGTGTAACAGCTACGTGCGATTGCGATTGAACGTTAAAACGTTCATCGCACGCACGTCGTACATTCCTCATGAATTGTACATCAGATTGTTCATCGTACCCGGGGTAGCACACATTGCAGTGTGTGACACCCCAGGAACGATCAACAGATCTTACCTACGTCCTGCGGCTCCCAGCCGGAAATGCGGAAGGAAGGAGGTGGGCGGGATGTTTACGTCCCGCTCATCTCCGCTTCTATTGGCCGGCTTCCGCGTGATGTCGCTGTGATGCCGAACGTCCCTCCCACTCCAGGAAGTGGACGTTCGCCGCCCACATCGAGGTCGTATGGAAGGTAAGTATGTGTGACGGGGGTTAATCATTTGTGTGGCACGTTCAACAAATTGAACATACCACACATACGATGGGGGCGTTGCAAATCGCATACGATATCGTATGCGAAATTGCAACGTGTAAAGCAGGCTTAATACTTAGACACACATAACTGTCAGGGTCAGCCTTAAAAGGCCTTGGATGATGATGTCACTGAGGCATGCCAGGCAACTTGTGAAACCCAGAGTGGAACACAGCAAAGGGCAGCAGCCAAAGGGGAAGGGAGCAGAGCTCGGCACTGGAGCCAAGACAAGAGCGTAGCAGTCTGGTCCTGGAACACATACCTTATCATAATATTAGTGACAGGTCCTGACACATTCCACAGAATCTTATTACAGATAAACCTTTCCACACATGGCCCACAATCATGTTATATATTTATTCTGGCATATATGGCATGTATCATAATAACATTTTATTATAAGAGGTTTTTCCCTAACTCACAATCTATCTATCCTTCTGGACATCTGGCTGTGTGTCACAGCCATTCTGGATTACCATGTGGAGGATTTTATACTAATATATTTTCCCCGGAGCAGAGCATACTGGGCACATTCACTCCATTTGGACATGGCAGCATCCATTCCCCTGAGAGGTTAGTGTTGGGGTATATTACAATACTAGCTGTACTACCCGGTTTTGCCCGGGTTAATAACTGCTGTTAACAAAATAGAATGTATTAACAAAAAATTTATTCTGCACACAAAAACCACAAAACAAATAGATAGAAATGTAATTATAATATCTGTCTCCCCCTCTGTATATATCTCTCTGTCTCTCTCTCTATCTATTTGTCTGTCTGTCTGTCTCTTTCCCTGTCTGTCTCTGACTGTCTCTGTCTCTTTCTCCATCTGTCTCAATCTCTTTCCGTCTGTCTATCTATCTCTTTCCCTGTCTGTCTATCTATCTCTGTCACTTTCCCTGTCTGTCTCTTTCCCTCTCTTTCCCTGTCTGTCTCTTTCCCTCTCTTTCCCTGTCTGTCTCTTTCCCTCTCTTTCCCTGTCTGTCTCTTTCCCTGTCTGTCTCTTTCCCTCTCTTTCCCTGTCTGTCTCTGTTTCTTTGTCTGTGTCTGTCTCTTAACCTGTCTCTCTCTTTCCTTCTCTTTCCCTGCCTGTCTCTTTCCCTGTCAGTCTGTCTCTTTGTCTGTGTCTGTCTCTTTGTGTCTGTCTTTTACCCGGTCTATGTCTGTTTCTTACCCTGTCTGTGTCTGCCTCTTTCCCTGTCTGTGTCTGTCTCTTTCCTTGTCTGTGTCTGTCTCTTTCCCTGGCTGCATTGTGACACGCCAACATTCCATATAAGGGCGTGGCTGCGCATTCTTCTGAAGTTCTGGCTGCACTGTGGCTCCCAGCTGCATTCACTTTAATGGAGGCAGGTTTTTTGGCGAATAACTGTAAAGCGCGCGGTTAAAATTTCCCCTCAAAACATAGCCTATGACGCTCTCGGGGTCCAGACGTGTGAGTGTGCAAAATTTTGTGGCTGTAGCTGCGACGGTGCAGATGCCAATCCCGGACATACACACATACACACATTCAGCTTTATATATTAGATATAAAGCCGATACTTATGAGTTAATCTATTACATCAGTGAATTGACTGTTTAAGTAATCTACTCTATGGTTTCTTTACTTGGTAATTTTGCTCGATCACATATAGTATACCTATTGCAGAAAGCAGTGATATAATTTTATATCTATCTTATCAGCTCATGTATTTTTTATTTAACCACATTTCACTTTTATTATTGTAGCAATGTTTTTCTACTGCAATACAACCAAGATAGAGGAATATTGACTAATAAAGAAGGAGATAAAATAAAGGAATGGGACTGGCCCAAAAAGGGCAAACTGTCTAATCCCTTCACAGTGCAGGTAATACCACTGAAAGATAAGGTCATTCAAGTCTTAAAATGTTAAAGGGAATCCGTCACCAAGTTTTCGCTACCTCATGTGAGAGCAACAGAAATGTGGAGGCAGAGACTTTTATTCCAGTGATGTATCACTTAGTTTACTGTGTGCAGTTGTTGTGGTAAAATAACAGTTTTCTCCACTGCAGATGTTGCAGTGCTCTGAATTCTGAGCCCTGTATAACACTTTCCCAAACCACTGATTGGCAGCTTTTTGTGTACATTGATAGAAAGCTGTTAGTCAGTGGTGTGGGCGTGGTAGGACTAGGAATTAAGAGCCACCTGGTCTTGTAGTGATAATCTTCTGCTGATAACACTGATTTTATTGAAACAAAAATAGATAGATTCCATTTAAAATAAGAAGCAGTCCGTAATTGCTTTCATGTTCCCCCATAACATATGGGATGATAACTGAGGCAGAAGCACCAGGAAACCTGTGGTCAGATTATCATCTGGACACCCTTCTTAACACAAAAGAATGCATCTTGTAAAGTATAAAAATCAAGGCAAAATACAGTACCTTGACAAAGTATTCATACCCTGTGAACATTTCCACATTTTTTCACGTTACACCCACAAACTTAAATGTATTTTATTGGGATTCTATGTGATACAGCAACACTAAGTAGCAAGTGTTTGTGAAGTGTGTTGGAAATGATAAATGGTTTTCTTATTATTGTTTTATATATATATATATATATATATATATATATATATATATATATATATAAAATGACAAATGTGACATGCATTTGTATTCAGACCCCTGTAGTCTGATACCCCTAAATATAATCCTGAGTGACTAATTGCCTCCAAAAGTCACCTAATTAGTAAATTCAGTCCACCTCTGCGTAATTTATTCTCAGTGTAACACAGCTGTTCTGTGAAGGCCTCAAACATTTGGTTGAGAACATTAGGGATCAAACAGCACCATGAAAACAAAGGAACAACAGACAGGTCAGGGATAAAGTTGTGGAGAAGAGTAAAACAGGGTTAGGTTATAAAAAAAAAATAGCCCAAGCTCTGAACATTTCACAGACCACTGTTTAATCCGTCCAAAAATAGGAGCATGAGTCAACTGCAAACCCACCAAGTCATGGCATCTGGCCTTTGTGGAGGGGTAGCAAGAAGAAAGTCCATTTGCACTTTGCAAAAAGCTACTGTGAGGAGGTGGACCTGTGGTCATGTATGTCCCTGAAGAAATCATTTGTTTAAATGTAACTGTGTCATATAAACTGTAGTAGCTAGTGTATAAGATGGATGTTATGAGGATTGCAGTACTAATACTGGTCAGAAGATGTCATTGTCTCCCTGTTGATATGTTTTGATTTCCCTGAGTGCTGAAGGATCCTGTGTTCAGGCCTGACATTATTAACTTTAGGGCTTACCCACAGTGGGGAGGGGGGAAAAAGCTCAAGAGGAAAGAAAGTTCCTGGTTCAGGAGTTAGTGTGTTGAGAGTACGGTTGTGGCTAAATTCCAATGGCTAGAAGGACCTTGGGAGTGGCGGCTTGGATAGTGGGCGTGGCTGACTTAGTTGGTGGGCATGGTGAGGTTTCTTCCCTTCCACTATAATCATGCAAGGTAAGGCTTTGCCCCCCCACCCCCTGCACTCCCCCATCTGGGGTCTTACCCCCAGACTGCTCCTTCTATTACAATCAACTCCATGCCCACGTGGACTTAGAAAAATAATGTTGCTTCCTTGTATCAGCTATGTTGGTGGAAGCCCCGCCCCTTCTGGTCATATGGGTGTAACGTCCGCAGAGGTCCCTCTTCCCACTGGGATTTAGACGTTACCTTGAGAGTACTAGTGAAGGAATGCATTGTTCTAGTGAAGCTGGTGTGGTATGAAGTAAATAGCACAGAAATAAAAAGGGAACTTTTTAGAGTAACAGTGGTCCCTTGGCAGTCAAGTTGGAGGACCTGTGGGAAAGAAGCAAAAAACGTAGTGAGTCCAGTGTATGTGAAACGCCCACGCCGGAGCCTGCAGGGCTGACACAGTCACCGCTCTGAGCGGCCCAACCCGGCTTCCGTGACCCCGGCGGGTTTCAATAAAAGAAAGTTCGATAGTCCGGTGTGACAAAGGGGTAATGGAGGGAGGGTGACAGGATTCCTGGGGAGCATGTCACCGGTTGCAGCGACAACTGGGGTCTTAGCTTTCTCTGCCACGGAACCCCTCTCCCTGCAACTCTTCTCTCCCCCAGGAGCGGTATGGGACGGGAACAGGGGTTGCTAGCAGCGCCACCCGTGGTATGCGGCCAGGTGATTAGCCACCACTGCACAGTCTCTCTCCGGGGCAGGTGTTAGGTGCAACCGGGGTGGAATCGCTCCTCACGGGTGGAGTGGGAGAGCCCCGGATAGTTAGTGTGAACCACGGGCGGCAGTCCAAAGGAGCACCGGGGAACAGGGCAGCAGCATTTACTCACAAGAGTCACTCGGTGTGGGTTCCAGATTCTTTTATTCACTGGTCTGTTCCAACGTCGCACCCGGGTGCTGGTCCTCGCCGTTGTAGCCTCCAGTCGGTCCCGGGCAGGTCAGAGGCAGGCTCTGGTAGGGTAATCTGAGGGTCTTCCTTTCGTGTGCGTATTGTTGCAGTCCCCGTGGCATGGAGCTTCTTGGGGACTCGCCGCCTTTATCTCTCTCTCTACTCCGGTACCGCCCCTGTTACGTTCAGGCACCACCAGGTACATTCTCCACAATCCTCAGTACCTGTCCCTGTTCCCTTCCTCCGGGTGTTACTAGCCCTGGTCTGGCTGGTTCCCCTCTGCAGGAGCTGTCCCTATAGAGTTGTGTGCTCTTTCTCATCTCAGACAGTTCTAACTAGTGATGTGTCGGTCGCGAACGATCCGACACAAAGATCCGGCTCCCTGCTGTGAACGACAGGAGTTAGATCACTAGCGTGAGCCAATAAAATCTCAAAACGGCTCTTTTCGCCGTCAAAACCCCGCCCACCCGCGGCTAAACTCCGCCTACTCAGCAATCTAATTGGTCGCTTATAAGTGGGCGGGGTTTAGCCGCGGGTGGGCAGGGCTTTGGCGACATTACTATAATCTTAAATATGTGTTCACCTGGGGTGAACACATATTTAATAAGGAGCCGAGAACGATCTGAAATATCCGGCTCTTTTTGGTGAGCGGAGCCATAGGAACCGGATCACCAAAAAGAGCCGGACTGCCCATCACTAGTTCTAACTAGACTTCCTGTCTGCTCTGCACTGGCTCCCAGCTCAGGCCCCCTCCCTCACAAGAATTAAACACGTTATCATGTGGACCTGTCTGTGTGAAGCCACCTGCTTCCCGCTCATTTAGGAGACAGAATGTGCTATATAAACCTAAGCTGAGTGCTGGAAAAGTATTAACTCCTTCCTGGTGGCTGCTGGTTTGTGTGTGAAAACTTACCAGGGTGCCTCATCCTGCTCGGGAAGGATATTATCCAATACCCTGTAACGACCAAGCTACAGGGGTGTTACATATGCCAGCGGTTGGGAACTCTGTCAAGTGAGGGTGCTGCCCAGCTGAGGGCATAAAGAACAGTGATGCGGTTTTAAAAGCAGCCCCCATAAGGCATCACTGACAATGGCTGTGGGTGCAGGATACTCATCAAAACATATTGACCCGTGGGTTCTGCTGCCATAGAGAAGGATGACTAATTTAACTTGCCTGGCTAAAAGACTGTTCACAAGAAAAAAGCCGTAGCTAGAAACCGCAATGAATGTGCATCTACTGTATGTTATACAGAAGATACCATGAATTGTGCTGCCTGCTGTATTCTGTGCTCAAGTGTTGTGCCAATTAATGAGGTCTTTGTTGTTATCAATGTGTCTGTCGTTCTTATCTGGAAGTCCCATGGACCTGGTGAGGAGCGTAATGGGACTTGCCTGAAGGTACTCAAAGTATCATACACACCCAGAAATCTCAATTTACTGTAGTATGCTGGGGCACAGAAAATGCAACGCTCGCCCATGGCTACCTACTTGGGCACGTTTATACTATCTTACATGACACAACTAGCATGAGAAAGAAGGTGGTCAGATGAGTACAAATTGAGCTTTTTGGGCTAAATGTTATGTGTGGAAAACTAAGGGGTTCTTTGCACACTATGACATCACAAGCCGATGCTTGCGATGCCGAGTGTAATAGTCCCCGCCCCCGTCGCAGCTGTGATATCTTGTGATAGCTGCCGTAGCGAACATTATCGCTACGGCAGCTTCACATGGACTTACCTGCCCTGTGACGTCGCTCTGGCCGGCGACCCGCCTCCTTCCTAAGGGGGCGGGTCGTGCGGCGTCACAGCGACGTCACACGGCAGGCGGCCAATAGAAGCGGAGGGGTGGAGATGAGCGGGACGTAAACATTCCGCCCACCTCCTTCCTTCCGCATAACCGGCGTGAGCCGCAGGATGCAGGTAGGAGATGTTCCTCGCTCCTGCGGCCTCACACACAGCGATGTGTGCTGCCGCAGAAACGAGGAACAACATCGTAGCATCGGTCATTCCGAAATTATGGAAATGACCAACGCTACACCGATGATACGCTTTCAACGCTTTTGCGCTCGTTAATCATATCAAAAACGATTTACACACTCCGATATCAACATCGACGCCGGATGTGCGTCACTTTCTATTTGACCCCACCGACATCGCACCTGCGATGTCGTAGTGTGCAAAGTACCCCTAACACTGTACATCAGCCTGAAAACATCATCTCAACCTGTCAAACATGATGGTGGCAGGATCATGACCACTGAGGAAGGATTCTCCGGTCGTGATGGTTAGTATACCCAACTTAACCTAATAAATAACACACCGACTGCATGTGACTTGGTTAAACAAATTGGCCACAGCAGCCTTTATTACCTATTATTAACATTCTAACACAAGGGGGCGCCGTCCAACGGGCGACCCCAAACAAATAATAGGTAACACATAAATAATAACAGTACATGTAACCCCATGTAGGCCCGGTCCAGAAACCACTTCCTCCACCAATATCCCTGGCCGCAACACTCCGACCCAGAGATGAGGTATTAATCACCCCGTGGATTAATACCCCCCAAACCTTGCAGAACCCCGTGCCTGCAATTTACCGGAACCCGGAGACACCATACCAAGACAGTGCCTCTCAGTCCAGCCACCAATCCCTTACAACCGCCTCTGGACCAGACCTACCCCCGCTGCTGCGACAGAACATACGACTCTTTTTAACCTGTATTCCCTTTTTTTTTTTTTTTTTTTTTTTTAAAAAACTGCATCATTCCATTTTCTCATTTTGTTTTCACTTTTTTTTTTTTTTTTTTTTTAAAAAAAAACAAAACATAGCCAAAACGAACTCGCAAAACACAAGGGCGGGTGGGCGGGAATCCTTTGCTGTCCGGAGTCACAAGGAAGGTAAGACCCCTCCCCTATAGTTTATATACTAGCCCCCTCCCCACCCTACAGTGACCCTATTCCACCAATCCCCTATAAGGGCCCATAATGCCCTTTAATTCACTTTATTAACCCCTCACTCCCTCCCTTCCCACTGGTCATGTCGCCCCTCCCCCCTATGGGGTCCATGGCTTTCTTGACCACTGAGGAAGGATTCTCCGGTCGTGATGGTTAGTATACCCAACTTAACCTAATAAATAACACACCGACTGCATGTGACTTGGTTAAACAAATTGGCCACAGCAGCCTTTATTACCTATTATTAACATTCTAACACAAGGGGGCGCCGTCCAACGGGCGACCCCAAACAAATAATAGGTAACACATAAATAATAACAGTACATGTAACCCCATGTAGGCCCGGTCCAGAAACCACTTCCTCCACCAATATCCCTGGCCGCAACACTCCGACCCAGAGATGAGGTATTAATCACCCCGTGGATTAATACCCCCCAAACCTTGCAGAACCCCGTGCCTGCAATTTACCGGAACCCGGAGACACCATACCAAGACAGTGCCTCTCAGTCCAGCCACCAATCCCTTACAACCGCCTCTGGACCAGACCTACCCCCGCCACAGGACAGGACACGTGACACCTTACGTGGCCTGGACCCGCCACACACCCAAGGCTTGCTCCACCATCACACAAACCCAAGGCCCATAGGTCAGAACCAATCACAGTAAGGTGAACCCCATCACCCTTTCGAAACTGCTACTTTGGCGACTCCAGATCCGCATGTCACACTACAATACCGCCGTTTCTCCGCACGAAACACGCAACCACCCTGTTCACATGAGCCCGGGCGCAATTCAGCTTCTCAACGGACCGTGCCCCCCTCCACACCAATGTGGCCACAATCCGACCATACCACTATCAAACCCGGATACCTGGTCCATAAACGCAATAGATCCATCTTGATGTCCTGGATCAAATCACGTGATGCCTGCGCTCCCAAGTCATTTCCCCCCCCACGTGCAAAACCAACACGTTCGGAGGTCTATCCACCCTGCAATAGCATTCAAACTCCGTCACGACCCTGCTCCATTCCATGCCCCGCACACCGAACCACTTGACCAACGCAAGCGATCTGTCCCCACCAAACTGACCATTCAGGCGAGCGTCGGCCCGACGGGCCCCCCAGAACACGAAGGAGTACCCCAGAATCCATATCAGGCAAATTCCTACAACCACAGAAACTTTAACAAACACACCCCACCAACACCAATTTGCAGCAAGGAACCCCGACAAAGCCACAACCAACTACTCCATAAAGCCCTCACTGGGACAACAACTGTGGGCGTACATAACCCCGAAAACGATAAGACTCCCACCAACCGATTCGTCTCACCATGTCATCACCCAGGCCACAACGCGAAGCCTCCGCAGCCGCCCCGATCCTGAAGGAATGAGGCCCGTAATCTCCCGGGCATTCCCCCGCACAGCGCAAACAACTCCTCAGTACGGCCACAAACTGGTAACGAGACAACCAAGACCCATCCACGTGTCGTAACAGCGGGCCCAGAAGACCGCCTTCCTCACCATCTGCACCGGGCACAACGCATCCATCACAACCAACCTGCCTCGACCCATCTGGTCTGTTTTTGGACCGCTTAAGCCGACACTCTACTCTCCGTCCCACCACTGCCACAACCTCGGACATCAGACCACCCCCCCTGAACCTGGAAGGGCTCACCAACGCCCCAAAAAAAAAAGGCTAACACAAAAGCCGTTTCAAAAGCACCCTCTCATAAACTGAGACACAAATTTCCCGCAAACCATCCACCAATCGCCATAACAAAACCAAAGAAACGGGCCGCCTAGTGTCCCGCTCCTTCGCCCCTTTACGAAAACCCTTCAAGGCCTGCCGCACCCAAAATTCCGCGGCACGCCCCACTCACCCCTGACCTTCAACCAAAAAAGGCCACAGCCGCCACCCTAAGTATCACTGCTGATGCTGACTTCCCAGCCCTGAAATCCCCGCTCACCAGTGCCAGTAGCGCCAACAAGTAATTTGCTCGCCCGTCACCAAACATAACTCCCAGCAGCTCCTGCCACTCACCGAATTCCTAATTAAACCCGCAATCAATGCCTCACCAGGCTCCACAAGTCCTCTGGACACGCTGCTCCGATCTCGTCTGCCCCCCGGCATTAACTCCCACAACCTGCGGACTGAAAATGAGATAAAGCGTCCGCCACCCCGTTATCACCCCCACCACATGTTTCGCAACTACATGAACGTTCCACAGTAAACACTTGAGCACCAAATGCCGCAGATAAGCCACTACCGGTCCGGACTTCTGCTGACAAGCTGTTTATCGCATGCACCATCGCCCGATTATCGCAGTGATAGCACACTTTACGTCCTGAAAAATTGCGACCCCCCCCACAATTCCACCGTCACCATGATCGGAAATAACCAAAGCAAGGCCAGATTCCTTACCAGACCAACCTGCCGCCATTCCTCAGGCCACCTCCCAACGTACCAATGTCCCTGAAAAAGGGGGTGACGAAACCCGCCGACCCGGCCGCGTCCCTGTACAGTTCGAGCACACCATTGGGCACCACCGTCTTCAACCACAAGGCTCGGCCGTTAAAACATTGCAAGAAAAACATCCCAAACCAGAAAATCCTCCTTGATCTCCCGCGTGACCCGCACAAAGTGCGCCGGGGGGCCGTACGCCTGCCATAGCTGCCGCCAAAATCCTGGCGAACACCCGCCCCATTGGCATAAGCCTGCACGTTAAGTTCAACTTCCCGAGCAAAGACTGCACCACCTTCAGCCGCCCTTTCCGTGCTGCCAGCAGTGCTGCTACCACTCACCACAAGTCCACCATCTTCCCCTCCGGCAGCCTGCATTCCATAGCCAAAGAGGCAATCTCAATCCCCAAAAAAACGCATAACCATTGCCGGCCCCTCCGATTTATCCTGTGCCAAAAGGAATCCCAAAGCTATCCGCCACTCTCTGTAAGGCGAACAACGAGCCAGCGCAAACCATGGATCCCGCCGGACCGACACCAAGAAAATCATCTAGATAGTGGATAATGGAGGACAAGCCAGACACGTCCCGCACCACCCACTCAGCCAAGGAACTAAACGCCACAAAATACAACAAGAAATTGAAACAGCCCATAGGCAAACAACGATCAACATAAACTCATCACCCCACCAGCAACCCAGAAGGTGCTGGCTCTCCGGATGCACCGGCAGCAAACGAAACGCCGATTCTACATCCACCTTTGCCATCAATGCACCGCGTCCCGCCGCCCGCACCAAGTCCAGCGCCTTGTCAAACGAGACGTAGTACACTGCCGACAATTCTGGAGCGATGCCATCATTCACTGACGACCCCCCCGGAAATGAAAGATGATGGATGAGCCAAAATTTATCCGGCTCCGTCTTTGGCACCACCCCCAACAGGGACACCACCAGATTACTGCACGGCGGGCTCTCAAATGGACCCCCCATCCTGCCCAACTCAACCTCTGTCCCCAACTTCCCACCCACAACCATAGGGTGGTCCCTCGCCGACCGTAAAGTACGACAAAACCGGAGGCAATGCCTCAACCGCTCACGGAATCTGAAAACCGTATAAAACCAAACCGCAAAATTGACGCCGCTGCCCCGTCCGGATACCTATGTAAATGGCGCCATTGCCCCTATGTTCACTGGCGTCCTCCCTTTTACCAAACCCGTCCCCCCGCAGCCGGAGCACTCATGCTCGAACCTGCATGCTGCCCCAAATTTGCACCGGCCGTCGTTAACTTGCCAGCACACTCCCTTTTTCTGGGTACCCGAGGGCCCGGCTCCCGTTCCCCCCGGCGCCGCCATGAAAGGGCTGGCTCGGGGCCGCCATTAAACGCATCCATAAGGAAATGTCCTCATGGTCCCACCGCATGCCGGGCCGCAACGCCTTCCGCTGCCTAAACTGCTCATCATACCGCAGCCATGGCAAGCCCCTGTCCGTGTGATACGCCTCCCCCATTGCATCCAGATAACCAAACAGAGCCGAGCAGTGCTCCGGCTCCTTTTCCCCTATTACACTTGCCAAAATTGCGAACGCCTGCAGCCAATTGGAAAAGGAACGAGGAATGAGCCTATAACGGCGTTTTTCTTCCTCTTCCCTTTCCTTCTTGGAGTCGTTCGGCTTCACCTTGTCCAGATTAAATTTTTTTTTTTTTTTTGTTTTTTTAGGGTAGCAGGGAAAATATCTTCACATACTCCCCCTTCCAAATCTTGTCCCTCACCTCCCTCTTGAGGTGAGCCCCTAACGGTCCCTCAAAGCACACGTAAACTTGGCCCTATCATCCAAACGCACCACCTCATCCCCATTTACCTTTTCTACCGCTGTTTACCCCGCGGGCTCCACTACTCCACCAACCGCACCCGTCCCTATCGGCGCCGCCTCGCTGCTGACCGACGCTGCGCCATCCACCGCCGACCCGTCCATGCCGCTGCTGCCGCCGGCGCGCGCTAAACCCCGCAACAAGCCCAGCAACTGACTAAACAATGCTGACCCCCCCCTCTGGCGCTGCCGTGCCCGCAGCCACCTCCCCAAAACTAGCAACCCGCGCCGCAAGCAATGCCGAATCCACGGCTAGCTCACCCGACCGTGGCGCAGAAATGGAAATTGGTACCGCGACGTCCTCCGCCATCTACTCGTCAGATTCGTCCCCCGACCTGAGGGCTCCCTCTTCTTCCTCGCTGTAGGCGTCCTCCACCATTCCAGCTCCAGAGGACGCAGCCGATGCGTCCCCTCCACCACGGCCGCCCTCCTGGGCCGCCGCGTGGGCACTGGTGGTCGACATCCGTCGCTTGCTGTGCGGCGACAGCCCACGAGACCGTCCTGTCCCCTGGGCCGCCGCTGACCGAGGCCTCTTCCTGGAGGAGCCGCTCCCCGGACTCAGGGGGCTCCCCACCGTCGTCCCTCGCCCTCCAGGGCCTCCGACCAGAACCTTCCACTGGTCCTCCCCCGCCCGGGGGAGACCGCGGCCGCCGGGCGCAGTGCAGCTGATATAAGGGACCTGGCAGTCACCGCCGGGCTCCCGCCGTCCCCCCTACTCTCCCCAGCCTTGCAGGTATCCGGGTGGCGCCTGCCCACACCGGTCCCCCTGCTGGCTGCCTGCGCTCGGCTCCCCCACGGTCCTTGGAGGGTACTGCCGGCCTCATTCCTCTGCCGGGCACGCTCCTGTGTGGTAGCTGCCGCCAGGACGTGCCCCACCGCCGGGGGCCTGGCGTCCAGAGCGGGCCCCAGGCTGGACACGCCCCCTCCCCGGGCCTCCGTCCCGCGCCGGGCACGCCCCCGATCCCGGGCTGCCGCCGGCCTGGAAAATTGAGCCCGAGGCCTGGGACCGGAAGTAGGCCCCAGGCCGGGCCCGCCCCCATCCAGGCCACCGCTGGCCTCACATCATCGCCGGGCTCGCTCCCGGCCGGGAGACGCCGCAGGGGTTCGGACTCCAGCCCGAGGCCGGAGACCGGAAGAAGGCCCCCGGACTGGCCACGCCCCCTTCTCGGCCACCGCGGCCTCGCCGGAGATTCCTCCCGGCGGCCGGGGCAGACGCAGGAAGCTGCCGCTGCCCGCCCCGCCGCGGAGGGTCCCGAGGGGGGCTCTCGCTGTGCCTCCTTGCCCCCCCTGCGCCTGGGGAATATCGGATGGGGGGGGGGGCCTGGAACGCCGCCCGCATCTATGGGGGGGTGCAAGGGGCAGGTGCCGACGGGGAAGCCCAGGCAGCCCTGACGTGGGACTGCACTGCCTGGGCCCCGTGCACCGCCATCGCCGATCTGAGGAGCCTATCGAGCTCCTGGAGGTCCGCCATGCTGGGTCCGTGGTCCTGGGTCTGAATCCTTTGCTGTCCGGAGTCACAAGGAAGGTAAGACCCCTCCCCTATAGTTTATATACTAGCCCCCTCCCCACCCTACAGTGACCCTATTCCACCAATCCCCTATAAGGGCCCATAATGCCCTTTAATTCACTTTATTAACCCCTCACTCCCTCCCTTCCCACTGGTCATGTCGCCCCTCCCCCCTATGGGGTCCATGGCTTTCTTGCTGTGGGGAGGCTTTTCTTCAGCAGGGACAAGAAGCTTACCAGAGTTGATGGGAATATGGAAGTTAAATACTGAGCAATTCTGGAGGAAAACCTGGTAGAGGCTACAAAAGACTTGAGGCTGGGGTGTAGATTAATGTTCCAGCAGGACCACTAACCTAAATGTACTGCCAGGGCTAAAATGGAATTGTTTAGACTAAAGTATATTTATGTGTTTTAAAGGGAATCTGTCAGCAGATTTTGCTAGCTTATCTGACAGCAAAATGATGTAGGCAAAGAGACTCTGAATCCAACAATGTATCACTTAGCTTATTGTTTACAGCAGTTTTAACATAGAGTTCTTAGATATAGCAATGCAGCAGAGCTCAGAAAGTTAGCCCACCCACACTAGGCTCTCTGTTTACAAGGTTTATAGACAGTGAGATGCTAATCAGAGCGGGAGGGGGCAAGGTTAAACTACTGTAGTCCTGCTATGATAATCCCAGGTGGTAAAATCTTCAGTATAAGTAAACAACAGCACTGCTGGGTAATAAATGACACATCATTGAACTCTGTGTGTCAGCTTCTATTCAGTGTCAAGGCACAGTATAGAGCCTTGACATTAAATAAAGTGTACGTAGCAATATATGCATAAATGGTATAATAACTAGACAGTTAATTGCTATTCTGTTGTCAACAACAAATGTTTTTTTTCCTCCTTTTTCATCTGTTGGGAGCCCAGAAAGCAAAAGCAATATAATTGCTTAAAGGGAATCTGTCACCAGGTTTTTGCCATTTAATCAGGGAGCAGCATAATGTAGGTGCAGAGATCCTAATTCCAGCGATGTGTCACTTACTGGGCTACTAAGTGTAGTTTTAATAAATTTACTGTTTAATCAGCAGTAGATTACATTACAGGAATAATTAGCATGCTGCCAGGTAGTCCCAGCATAATCATGAACTCTATCTAACATCGCTCCCACCACTGATTGGTAGCATTCTGTGTACACTGTATATGGGGAAAAAAGCTGCCAATCAGAAGTCTGGGTGGGATTTTAGAGTGCCACATTCAAATAACTGCTAGATCTGCAGCAGAGAAAACGTTGATTTTATTAACATGACAGCAACAAGTTCAGTAAGTGACACATCGTTGGAATCAGGGTCTCTATCTCTACAATTATGCTGCTCTCAGATGGGGGAGTAAATACCTGATGACAGAATCCCTTTAAGAATATACTGACAGTTTATGTATGCTTATGTGATTTGTTCTTTCTTTTTCCACTCCTCATCGGAGTACCTTTACCTTCCTATCTAGGTTAATGAACATGTCTCCGTTAAAGTGGCTAGCCAATATGCCATTAGCCTGACTTTCCGATGGCAGCAAGAAATTGTCCGTTTATCTCTCTCACCAATCCTGGATGTTCCTCCTCCACAGACTGAAGATTTGGTAAGCCTATATAAATGTAGGACAATACTCTTTATAATCATTTTTAGCACAGTGGTTGAGATATTGCATAGTACGCTCTTTGTTATAGGGCCAGCTTATGACAAGTGAAAACTTTTCCTCAAAAACCGCAAGAGAAATGGCCAAAGCCAACAAAAAGAAAGCGAAAGAAAAGGATACAAAGAGGAGTCCAAAGAAAACTGTAAGCAAAATTAGGATTTCTTATGCACACAGGAGTTTTCCAGCTCATGGCCTCGAATTTATTGACATATTTCAGCCATGGCAGCTACTATAATTATGTCAGCACATTTGTTGTGAGCCATCAGTATAAGGGGATTAATGGCTGGCAACTGTGAAAAGACTCAACTTTTCTTAGTTTCCCCCGCACCTTCATTTTTATGTGTGTAAGTAGCTTCTCTGCTTCTAAGAGGCAAATGGGGCACTGTTTTTTCAAATTTTTTTTTATTTTATTTTTTGGCACCTAGTTTTTAAATAGTAAACAAAAATAAATAATGATAAAGATATTCAAATATTTTAAAATTTGACTTTACCAGAATTGCAAATTTCTCCATTAAAGTCAATTTGCTGTGAGCTCTGTCATAGACGGCACCTAGGCGGCACCTCCTGACCTGGCACTGCCCTTCTGATTCCCAGCTCCCTCACAGCCATTGATGTCTGCAGCTGTCAGATCCTCTCTCCAGGGCTGCAAGGCTGTACAGGTTTGTTGGGGGTCATCGCCGCAACCATCTGGGTACGTGGCAGGGTCTGATCTTTCATAGCCACCAATCAGTACCTAGCCACCAATCAGTGCAAATGTTGCAAGCCTACCTATACTTCCACGGTCATTTGGGTGACCCAGTATTGCCAACAGCGCCGAACTCAGGTGGGGTTCATGACACTTAATGGCTGCTTCAGCTGCTTCTCATAACCCCTGCTGCCAGTCATCGATGTCGCAGTCTAGTAAGACACGCAACAACCAGAGTTCACTTGGTTAACTGCTTTCAGTTTACTCATCGCACCGTTATGGCAGACATGGCCTTCCTCTCTCTTTCTGTGGGTTACTACTCTTCGTTCTGTGTCCCGCTAATTCAGACCGAGTCCTCAATACTCTGGGGTCTGTGCCTCCTTTTCCCTAATACCGCACACCATTGTTCACTTCTGGGCCCAATGGCTTCTCTAGCCGGACGACTCTCTAATCCCACCTGGGTGAGCTGTTGGCTCCTCACCTCCTTAGTTTACCTTGGAGTTTCCTGACTGGCCTTAGGACCAAGGCAACGTCTTCTCACCTTGAACCCACTTCTTTGACTGACTTCCACTGGAGCTTCTACTCCTAACCATACCCCCCTGCCATCTGTCACTTTTCCTTTTACTAATTTAACCCTATCTTATCTAGCATGTCTTCTAAAATTTGCTTCACCGCAGGATAACCCAGCCACTAGATGGCAGCGTTTGGTAACCTGATACAGTCCTATCTCTGCTATATCTGGAACCTATTCTTCTCTAAAAACACTTATATATCAGGGAATACATTTATAATATTCAACAGTAAATAGTAAATACATAAGACATTGCACAGTTATATCATGGGGACACTGCCCCCCTATCACAGATGTGTAATCAGTATTCACAAAATGTGTCAGACATGGGTGCCAGTGGCCCACCAGTAAAATTGATTTTGTGGCCTCCTTTTCAGCTACATGCAAATATTACATTACTCTTTATTTAAAAATGTACCAATCTGTCTATTTAAAATAAACAATTAGGATATGATTTTTTAAAATCCACTATATGGTCCCACAAATCTTAGCCTTTTACTTTATATTAATGTTTACGGTGTTTACTAGGGGTGTGGTGCTCACAGGATTCTTTCTTTTGGCTGCTCTGCATTGTTACCCTGTGAGCAACTCTCCTTTGCTAAAGACCATAAAAATAATCACAAAATAAAAAGACCCATATCTCTGCAACTGTATGGCAAGTTTATAAAAACAAAAAAGGAAGATCAGTGATGCAGCAGGAATAAAATAATGGCAAAAACTGGTCACTTAGATCTGGTGACAGATCTTCTTTAACCCCTTCACAACCTTGACCTTACCGATATGTCTAAGGTCATGTCTGTCCCTTTAATATAGACTCACACAGTAAACCCTTTTTTTCCCACATGTGTCTGCTGATCTTATCATCCGGCGTCCAGCTAACAGGCGCATGTGGATCAGAGATACACCTATGCCTGTTGTTCTGTCCCCACTTAAAGACGATGGAAGGCGTGTAGTTGTGAGAGGTTGTGAGAATCTTACCTTCGTTTTTCCTATAGGTGGGGCAGACAGGACCAGAGTGCTCCAGAGTGAAACATGCACATGCTGAGATGAAACAATGGTGGTTTATTTTCTCCAAAGGTTAGGACATGCAGAGTGCAGTAATCCATGTACTTGGCATTGTAATTCTCCTGCGATGCTTGCCTCTGAAGCTACTACGTGGTCAGAAGACTTTGCTCCTAGTAGCTCCAATAAGGGATGTTGTTCTCACAAGCTCTGGTTTGGAATGCACACACCAGGATGTGATGCAAGAGGGTCATCAGACACTCCCATGGGCTGGACAAAAGAAACAGAGGAGCTGAAAGGTCTGACCAGTAGATGGCAGCAGAGACAAGCATGAAAAACATTCAATAACAGTTTTAACTAAGACAAATAGAAACTGCACACTCCCCGTCTGAAATTCACTTTGGGGATTTCACTATTGAGTCCATAATACAACCTGAAAGGAAAGGCATGTTAAATGCAAAAACAAGCTCAATTGAGTCCAAAACAAGAAGGATGGCACAAAGTTCAGGTCCGGTAGCGTTCATCCTGTAGGGACGCTCTCTATGGGCAAAAGCAGAACAAGTTCGTGGATTGGCCTTGCAAAAATCTTCGTCTCACCTTTCCTGATGACCTTTAGCTCCACCTTCCGAACATTGCCGTCCTGACTAGGCAGTATCCTAGTTATCAATCCCATAGGCCAGTCAGTCCTTTCTGTGGTCTGATCTTTCATGAGGACTAGGTCTCCTTCCTTGAGGTTCGGCTTGGGATGTCGCCACTTCTTTCTTCCTTGAAGAATGGTGAGGTATTCCTTCCTCCATCGGTTCCAGAAGTAGTCAGCCAAGTATTGAACCCGTTTCCAGTGTTTTTGATAAGTGTTCGCGTGGGTGAACTCTCCGCTGGGCATTACCGCGTTGTCAGTTTTTTGGGTAATAAGAATAGTAGGAGTCAATATGGTTGGTCTTTTTGGATCCATGGTCACCGGCACAAGGGGTCTTGAATTGATAATGGCTGAGACTTCAGCTAAAAGAGTGACTAGAGTCTCATGTGTGAGTCTTGAGGAATTAACGTCCATTAGCATGGAGTTCAAGATATTGCGTGAAATCCCGATCATCCTCTCCCAGGAGCCTCCCATGTGAGAACTGTGAGGGGGATTGAAGATCCAGGTGCAACCTTTCTCTGCCAGCTGATCTTGGATAGGTTTGGTGTCGATGTTCAGTTCTCTACATGCACCGACGAAGTTGCTTCCACGGTCAGACCTCAGCTGTTTCACTGGTCCTCTGATGGCAAGGAACCTTCTCAAGGCGTTGATTAGGCTGGAGGTATCCATGGACTCTAACACCTCAATGTGAACGGCTCGAACACTCATGCAGGTGAATAACACAGCCCACCGCTTGCTGTTTGCTTGGCCTCCGCAAGTTCTGCGTGTGGACACCATCCATGGTCCGAAAACGTCTAGGCCCACGTAGGTGAAAGGTGGCTCTATAGAAAGTCTGTCTGTAGGCAAGTCAGCCATTTGCTGGTACAGTTGTTTTCCTCTCGCTTTACGACAGTGCACACAATCGTGTAGTATTTGTGCTACACGTCTCTTCATTCCAATAATCCAGAGGCCTGCAGACCGTAAAGCACCTTCTGTAATTTGCCTGCCTTGGTGTTCAGTCTTTTCATGGTGGTGTCGGATCAGCAAGACTGTAACATGGTGTTTGTTGGGAATGAGAGGATTTTGTTCTGCAACTCCAAGATGAGCCTGATTTAAACGACCACCAACTCTCAGTAAGCCGAAGCTGTCGATGACTGGGTTTAAATTGGCGAGAGGACTTCTTAATGGAATCTGCTGTTTGTTGTATAAACACTTCCATTCTATGGCGAATTCACTCTGTTGGAGGTGGCGTATTATGAGGGACTCGCTATAGGAGATGTCCTCAGCAGAAAGGGGTTTGTGGCAGACATGCCAGCGATGACAGTCTTTGTTTTTTAGGTCCGTATGATAGCATCTGGCGATGTGCACTAACCTAGCGACAGTCCTGACGAGCCTCATCCAGCTGGAGAAACGTTCAAAACGTTGGCAACCGAGGTTGGAAGTTTTTTCTGCACTGGTGGCCAGGGTATTGACTTCAGCTCGGACATCTGGATCGTTGTCTGGATCTAGGATGCTGAAGGCTTCCTGGACACCTTCTTCTGACTGTCTCAGCAGGAACTCTGGACCTGTAAGCCAAGAAGAGTTAGCAAAAGAACTTGTAGACGTAAGTCTAGTTGCGTGATCTGCTGGATTCAGTTCGGCTGGTACAGGTTCTGCTAGGTTGTTGCAGACTTCCTTGTCCATAAAGGCGACGCTGTGTTCTCTCATTGCAAGCTTGCTGTTCATAGAACGCTGAAGAGAGTTAAATCTGGTCTGAGCTTGAGCTTGGTTGTTTGGGAGTCTTACCCTGGTAGATCGGAAGGGTAATGTAGAGACCCAATGGTTGGCTTTGTCTTTAGAAAACTCACAGTCCATTATTCCGATGAATTATCTGTCCTCTACTGACAAGGCTACTTTATCGTCGTCCTTGGTTGTGTGAAAGACTGATCTTCCCAAGATGTCGATATGCAGAGAAGAAGCGATGTCAGGTAGCTGTATTGTGTCTGGAGACTTCTCTTTCACTCCATAGTGATGAGGACATGGCTTTAGGCAGGTTGTGCGCCCATCTCCATGCACGTAAGTCTTGAAGGAATCAATTCCTGATCGGTCAACGCACACATTTCCTATGACTACCCATCCCAAGTCCAGTCTCTGGGCGTATGGTGCATAGTCAGGCCCGTTACACTGCTGTCGCACCTTGTGTACCCTTAGATTGTCTCTGCCGAGCAGGAGTAGAATCTCTGCGTTATTGTCCAGAGGTGGGATAACACTAGCGAGGTGTCTTAGGTGTGGTTGATGAAATGCAGCTTCAGGGGTAGGAATTCAACGAGCGTTGGTAGAGGTATTTCAGTCTTCCCATTGATAGGAGAAGCAATGAATCCCTGGGCTCTTCTGCCGCTAGTCTCTATGCGACCCGAGCAGGTGTTCAAGGTGTAGGGTTCTGATGGTCCATTAATTCCGAAGGCTTCAAAGAATTTGGTTCCTGCTAGGGACCGGTTGCTTTGGTCGTCTATGATGGCATACACCTTCATTGCCTTTTCTGGATGTCCCTCGGGATAAACCTTGATGAGGCATATTCGGGCACAACATTTGTGTGTTTGGCCCTCTCCACATACCTCTGAGCATGAGCAGGAGACGGCTGTGGTAGTGTCAGTCTGATTCTTGGGCTCCCCGCCATGACTTGGAGTGGGAGTGGTGGTGACTGCAGCCGGTGTGTCTCTAGCTAGCTGGGTTGGGTGCATGGCTGAAATGTGTTTTTCACTATGACACTCCTCACACTTGACGATGGATTTACAATCCTTGGCCAGGTGCTCAAGTGATGCGCAGCATTTGAAACAAATCCCAAGCTCTGTGAGGAATTTCTTGCACTCCTGTAGGGTTTTGGATCTAAACCCTCTGCACTTGTTCAGTGAATGCGGTTTTTTATGGATGGGACATTCTTGATTGAAAGACTTATCTCGTGATGAGATGGTGTACTGTTTATCTGAAGCGATAGCCGAGAGGACCACCGCAGTGCAGAGTAGGTTACAGTACACAAGACGAGGTGCGAACAACAAGGGTGTATTTATTAACAGGCGGGGAAAGATGTGGAGAAGGCAGGTTCAGGCACGGGGGTATACAGTGGCAAAACGTGATTTAACAACACTTTTGTATTCTCTAGCTGGTCCGCTCAATAGCACGGTGCTCCAACTATTACAGGTTCAAGAAACACAAAAACAGTCAGGTACAATGCTACTCTAACCTCTCTGGCCTCTGCTAAACGGGCCACACGGATGCCGTGTTCTACCTACTGAAGCCTACTTTAGCCCCTAGTATGTGCACAATATTCAACTCACAGTGATGCTGGGGACGTGGATCCAGTCCCGGGGGTCCCCAACAACAGTCTCATCTGAAGGTGCGCACTTCTCCTGGGCCGGGTTAAGGAGATCAAAATCTTCTTCTTGCTTCAGATTCCTCGCTTGTTCCCTGTTATCTGCAAGTCTCTCTCTCGATTCAGAAGAAAAACTCCAATCCTCCGAGACACACCGGCTGTGTGTTCCTTCACACGCCTCTAAAAGCAAAACAGAAACTCACACTTCTCTTCTTACACTCGAGCTGTCCATTAGCACACTTTCTGCAGGGGGAGCAGAACATTCCATTACCCCTCAACACGGGGAGGTTTCTGTCTCTTAAAGTGGCAGCGTGTTTCTTATTGTCCATAGCAGTAGCACCCCCCAATATGCCTCCCCACTTAATGATGGTCGTCCTCGGCCATCACAGCTTCGAGCCCACTGTGTTTTGAAGGAAGGTTCAAACCTGTAGAGGAGACAACAATGGCAGTACAGCAGACCTAGTACATTGTTCAACATATCGGATTGGTGGAACCCCTGCAGTAGACCTCTGAGATCTTCTAAGATCTTGACTATCAGGCCCGGCTTGACTAGCTTCCGGCGGAACACTTGCTGTGGGAGCTGCAGTGGAATCTTGGATGGTCTCTTCTTCCCGTGGCGGTAGTGGCTCATCCATGGGATCTCCGTTTCCGGAAGGCTGAGGATCCCCCCCTGCATCGGGGGCTGTCCACCAGTCATCATCGACTTCACACAGAGATGACGTATGTTCAGGGAGTGGGGCAGAGACTGCAGGAGATCTTAGCGTAGAAAGAGCTTCAGACCGGCATGGTCGCAACATATTTCTGTGTAGTACTCTAGGGCCGGACGCTCCATTCTCAATTTGCACCTTGTAGACCGGGCCGTCAGCATACACCCGTTCGATTACTCTGTAGGGTTGAACTTCCCATCTTTCACTCAGTTTACCCTTGGGGCGTTTCTCTCTGACTAACACTCAATCTCCAGGTTGAAGCGGTATCTCTTGAATCGGTTTAGGGCTCATATGTTCTTTCTTCTGTAGCTGTTGACAAGCCAACCGACGTATCGTCTGTAATCGTTGTCGATGTTCTTTCACCCACGAAGTGACAGTTCGTTCCATGAAATCCTCTGGCTGCTCCAAATTCAGCTCGATGATTTCTCGCCCAACTCTTCCAAACAGCAGTAGATATGGGGTGTAACCTGTAGTGGAGTGAACTCGGTTATTGTAGGCCCAGACCAGTTCTGCCAGGTAATCCGGCCAACATGCCTTCTTATCTTCCTCTAATGTTCTCAGCATTTGAAGTAGAGTTCGGTTGAAGCGTTCACATGCTCCATTGCCTTGGGGATGGTAAGGTGTAGTCCGAGATCGCTCGATGTCATACATACGACATAATTCCTCCATCACCTTGCCTTGAAAACATGCACCTTGATCGGAGTGGATCCGCTTCGGGCATCCATACACCCGGATGAAGTCTTGGCAGATGGCCCGTGCCGCCGACTCAGCAGTCTGATCTCTAGTCGGGGTGACTACAGCGAACTTGGAGAAATGGTCGGTCATAACCAAACAGTATTGTAGTCCCCGAGTGGAGTGTCCCACGAGGAGATAATCAATCATCAACAGTTCTAGCGGTTCTTTGGTCTGTATGGTCTGAACGGGTGCCCTTTGTTCGGTGCTTTTAACAAGGTCGCATACTCGACATTGCCAGCAAACCTCTTCCACCACAGACTCCAACCTGGGGCAGTACACGTACTGCTGTAACCATTGGTAGGTCTTTGCAGGTCCAAAGTGAGCGCCAAACTCGTGAGCTTCCTTAGCTACCTCTTGAGCCATTTTTCCAGGGATGACCACCTGCCATCTTGCTTCTATATCTTTTGGCTGTTGTCTCTTACGATATAACACTGATCCTCGAACTTCCAGTCTATCCCACTGGTGTAAGACACTCTTCATCTCGGCGTCCAGGTTAGCCCTTTCTTGTTTGTCTGGCTTCTGCTTCTCAGTTGCCCAGTGTTTCATCTGTTGCAGCCCTTCGTCTGCATCTTGAGCACGTCTCCATTCTTCATTGGTTCTCCCCAGGGACCGGGGCAGTGTGCAAGCCTGCCTACTCAACTGGGACGCAACCACCGAGGGCCCAAACTTGCTAAAGTCTGGCGTTTCTTCCTCCTCTGATCGTTCATCGAGATCCCCCACTGGGGTCTCCACCGTCACTCTTGACAGCCCATCCGCATTTGCGTTTTCGGTAGCAGGGCGATAACAGATGGTAAAGTCAAACTTTGCAAGGCGAGCCACCCACCGTTGTTCCAAGGCTCCCAATTTGGTATTCTCAAGGTGGGCCAGAGGATTATTGTCTGTCCGGACCTGGATCTTGGTTCCTGTCAGGAAGCCAGCAAATTTCTCTGTCATGGCCCACACTAGGGCCAGGAGCTCTAGTCGAAAGGAGCTGTAATTGTGGGGGTTTCTTTCGCTGTCCCGCAGGGACCTACTGGCGTAGCCAATGACTCTCTCATGTCCATTTTGCATCTGAGACAATACGGCACCGAGTCCATGAAGGCTACCATCTGTGTACAGCAGGAATGGTCGGTCGAAGTCCGCATAGGCCAGGATCGGGGCTGAAGTAAGGGCATTCTTCAAAGCCTGAAAAGCCTCATCTTGTCTTTGAGCCCAAGAGATGACCTGGTTCTTCGACACTCCGGCGGTCCCCCTCAGCAGCTCGTTCAAAGGACCCGCCACCTTTGCGAAGTCTTTGACGAACCGGCGGTAATACCCGGCGAGTCCAAGAAATGCCTTGAGTTCCTTCACCGTTCGAGGGACTGGCCACTTCTGAATGGCCGCCACCTTTTCTGCGGAGGGTAGGACTCCATCTTGTGACACTGTGTGGCCCAGGTACTCGATCTCTCTCTTGAAGAGGTGGCATTTTTTGGGCTTCACCTTCAGGTTTTGAGCCTGCAGTCTCCCGAGTACCTGTCCAAGCCGGTCAAAGTGTTCTTTGAACGTGGCCGAGAACACGATGATGTCATCCAGATAGATCAGGGTCGCTTCAAAATTTAGGTCTCCCAAGCACTTTTCCATCAGCCGTTGAAACGTGCCCGGAGCATTGGAGAGTCCGAAGGGCATCCGGTTAAACTCAAACAATCCCATCGGGAGGATGAACGCGGTCTTGGCTTTGTCTTTTTCCGCCACAGGTACTTGCCAGTACCCGCTTGCTAAATCCAAGGTGGAGAAGTACTTGGCCTTCCCCAAGGCCGTCAAGGATTCTTCGATTCGTGGTAATGGGTTTGAGTCGCGAACGGTACAAGCGTTGAGTTTTCTGTAGTCTACACAGAACCGGATGGTTCCATCCTTTTTCTTGACGAGTACCACTGGGGCCGCCCAAGGGCTCTGGCTGCCCTGCACTATTCCTGAATCCAGCATCTGCTTCAGTAACGTCTTTACCTCTTGGTACATCTTGGGAGGGATCTGTCGGTACCGTTCTCGAATCGGGCGAGCTTCCCCGGTCGGTATCTCATGCATCATGGCTTCAGTGCAGCCGAAATCTTCAGCGTGGCGAGCGAATGCGGCCTGGTTCTCCCACAGCATAGCTTCTACTGCTTGCACACGCTCAGGGCCCAGCGAATTCACATCCACTTCCATCTGATCGAGGATGGCCTTTCCACTCCACTCTGGGGATGGCATCTCTTTGGCCCTCGCAGAGACTGCTAGGGTCCACCCCACACCTTCTATCGGCGATAAGGATATCTCTTTATGACTCATTACCTCGCCTTTATGTACGTACACCAGGGCCAGATCCGTCCCTCGAGGCAAGGTGGCCTCACCGGGGCCCACATTCAAGGCTCTGATAGGGACGCGTCCTTGTTGGACCACAGCTACCGTACGAGCTATCATAACTTCTTGGTCCACTCTTCCGGTTGCTACAGGCTGAACAATCACTTCTATCCCATCGAGATTGCGATAGGTTCCCACTGGGAGGTGTAATATACTTTCTCGGCCGGGAGGCAAGATTATAGGTTCCTTCCCAGGAGCCCTGATGACCCCTACCGTCTGATGAGATGGCACACTCTTCTGCGTCCCACAGACGCGGATCAGCCGTTGAAGTGCTTCCTGTGTAGGCTTATGTGTAGTAGCTTGCTTCCAGTATCCGGGTCCCCGTTTGGTGAATATAATCTGATCTAATTCACGTAGGACATTCATCCCCAATATTACAGGTACATCTTCGTTGATGGGCTCGGGGACTAGTAGGATCCCTTTTTTCCCCACTTCTTGCCCACAGATTCGAACATTCATCCACACAACTCCTGTGACCGGGATCGGTTGTTCATTAGCAGCAATCACCCGGATCAGGGTCTCTTTCTCTGGCCTGGCCAGTGTCTGGAAATGTTGATTGAAATATGCTTCTGGCATCGTCGTCACTTGTGACCCAGTATCTATCAAGCAATTCACTGGGACACTTTCGAATTCAGCACGTAGGATGGGACAACCAGCGATCAAATGTTCGTTATGATATGGAGCGGCCTCCCTTCTCGCCTCCCCCGCAGAGTGCCGCACTACTGCGGGGGTTGGTAGTTTAACGATGGCTTCCGTTGGCTTTGAGTGTTATTCCGGCACCCCCTGGCAATATGCCCCCGACCTCCACATCCCCAGCAGTGGATGTCTTCTCCTCGCTGGGGAATACCTCGTGCCTCTGGTGGCTGACGAGAGGAAGCCTGCAGCCTCCAGTCCCCCATTGGTAGAGCCGAGGAATTATTGCGTGAGTATGATGGGCCAGGTTGGAAGCAGGAGGATGCAGCTGGGTAGGGATGTTCACCAGACAAGTCCCTCATTCTTTGCTCCATCTGGGTCAGCTTCTCCTGTACGTTGAGAACGGATTTCTGTAAATCTTGCACCATCTGGACCAGTCCCACCTGGCAGTTTGGGTCCACTCTGGAGGTGGCGGTTTGGACGCGCACCACTCCAGATGCGTAACTTTCTTCTTTACTTCGGGCTACTGCTTCTGCTAGGATTTGACGAAAAGTAAGAGCCGGATTCGCTCGGACCCGTTCTGCCAGGGCTTGCTGCAAGGATACGCTATGCAATCCCAGAATAAACTGTTCCCGGAGTATCCGGTCGGTAGAGCCTATGCCGCCGAGTCCATCTGACTCCTTTCTCTGGACCTCCGCTAACACTTCTTGTAGTGCTGTTGCATACTGAGAGATCCCTTCTTCTTCCCGCTGCAGCCTCGAAAAAAATTTGGCGCGAAGATGTCCCGCGCTAGCAGTCTCGCCATAGATCTCTTCCAAGAATCCAACTAACTCTTTCAGGGTACTACGGGTGGGTTCTGGTTGTATACAGACGTTTCTACGTGCTTCTCCCTCTAGGGCAGTCAAAGCGATGTCCACCTCATGCTCTGGGCCGATGTTATACACTTTCAGGGTGCTCTGCAGCCGGGACACCCAGTCGCACAGTGCCATGTTATTGCCATCGAATTTTGGTAGCACACTAAATATGGTGCCCATTGGAAGTGTCCTTGCAAGGGTTCCACCAGTGCCCACAGCACCCCCATTAACATTAGCATCCCCGCCGTTGCTGTCTGCTGCCTCCATCTTGGTGACCGTACCCTGCTCGCAGCGCCACCTGAAGCGATAGCCGAGAGGACCACCGCAGTGCAGAGTAGGTTACAGTACACAAGACGAGGTGCTAACAACAAGGGTGTATTTATTAACAGGCGGGGAAAGATGTGGAGAAGGCAGGTTCAGGCACGGGGTATACAGTGGCAAAACGTGATTTAACAACACTTTTGTATTCTCTAGCTGGTCCGCTCAATAGCACGGTGCTCCAACTATTACAGGTTCAAGAAACACAAAAACAGTCAGGTACAATGCTACTCTACACGTAACCTCTCTGGCCTCTGCTAAACGGACCACACGGATGCCGTGTTCTACCTACTGAAGCCTACTTTAGCCCCTAGTATGTGCACAATATTCAACTCACAGTGATGCTGGGGGCGTGGATCCAGTCCCGGGGGCCCCCAACAACAGTCTCATCTGAACGTGCGCACTTCTCCTGGGCCGGGTTAAGGAGATCAAAATCTTCTTCTTGCTTCAGATTCCTCGCTTGTTCCCTGTTATCTGCAAGTCTCTCTCTCGATTCAGAAGAAAAACTCCAATCCTCCGAGACACACCGGCTGCGTGTTCCTTCACACGCTTCTAAAAGCAAAACAGAAACTCACACTTCTCTTCTTACACTCGAGCTGTCCATTAGCACACTTTCTGCAGGTGGAGCAGAACATTCCATTACCCCTCAACACGGGGAGGTTTCTGTCTCTTAAAGTGGCAGCGTGTTTCTTATTGTCCATAGCAGTAGCACCCCCCAATATATCTGTGCGTGCTGCAGGTGATGGTAGCTCAGTCTTTCTAACACTCAGAGTGTTCTTAATGTCTCTGCGTTTGTGTATGGCACCTTCATACCTTGATGATGATTTTGCAGCTGCCGAAGTGTTGAACTCTAGGAAGTCGAGGCTGGGGTCGTTCCTCATCTGGGCCTGCTCGTCGATGAACTTGCAGAACTGAATAAATGGGGGAAAGGTGACGTCATGCATTCTTTTGTACCTTGAGACTGACGTTGCCCATTTCTCCTGCAGACTGTATGGCAGCTTCACCACGATTGGGTTCACTCCATGGGCTGTATCCAGGTAGCACAGCCCAGACAGACGAGGATCTCTTTTGGCGAGCTCCAGCTTTATGAGCAGATCACTTAGGTCTTGAAGCTTGTGTACTTCTTTAAGGTTGATCTTTGGGATGTCCTGCAGTCTCTTGAATAGGGCTTTCTCTATTGCTTCTGCGCTGCCAAAGGTGCGTTCCAGTCTCTGCCATGCAGCAGCGAGACCTGCTTCTGCTTGTCCCACATAGACGGTTCTGAGGCTCTTGATACGGTTTGTAGAGCATGGGCCCAACCACTTGATCAGGAAATCGAGCTCCTGTTCTGCAGTGAAGTTGAGATTGGCGATGGCTGCCTTAAAAGTTGCTTTCCAGGCCCTGTAGCTCTCTGCACGATCATCAAATTTCGTGAGACTAGTGTTGATTAGCTCTCTGCTCACCATGAACCTGGCAAACTCAGACATATCTGATTTCTCACCACTTGTTGCCATGATGACTCGTGATGCCCCTGGGGCGTATGGGCTGCCTGGCGTGAATGGATGAGATGTTCCCGGGTAAAATGACGTTGCTGCAGGGTTGAGCTGTGGTTTAGCCTCTGTAGATTCTGATGACCGCTGCTTGAGCTGTGGAAGTGGGTCAGGAAACACTTGGTTGCCATCTTGCCGTGGTGACTGTGTTTGAGAGGGCACCTCTTGGTGACTGTTATTAAGTTGCTCGGGTGCTTTAGGTGGCACTGGCACTGGTAGAGGTAAGTTGGAGGTTTCGGTGTTGTCGGCTTGGACGGTACTGCAAACTGGGGTTGCTACAGGTAACTTTTTCAGTACATAGTCTCTTGTGCGATCAACTGGATTGTCTGCTTCCAGTGGTGGCAAGTCAGCTGGATCAGGAGCTTGGATCAATGCTTGCTCAAGTAGTCTCACTTTAGCTAGCGCAACTTCCTCTTCCATCTGTGACCGAAGAATCTTTATCCGAGCCTCCGCTTCTGCCCTTGTGGCTTCTGCTTTAGCGGCTTCTGCTTTTGCAAGGGCTTCTGCTTCTGCCCTTTTGGCTTCCGCTTTAGCAGCTTCTACTTTTGCAAGGGCTTCTGCTTCTGCCCTTTTGGCTTCCGCTTTAGCAGCTTCTGCTTTTGCAAGGGCTTCTGCTTCTGTCCTTTTGGTTTCTGCTTCTGCCCTTTTGGCTTCTTCCTCTACTTCTCTTTCTGTGAAGGAACGTCTCACCTTGGATTCCTCTGCTCTTATGCGGGCCTCTAGTATCCTGTCGCTCAGGGCTGAGCTTCTTGAGGATGATGACCCGGATGACCGAGAAGAACGTCTAGATGAGGTTGATCGGTGTGATCTGGTTTCTTGCTGGTGAGAGATACGGTGTTCGGCCTTGTCTATGGCATCTTGCACCTTGGCATCTCTTTCCTTGTCTACCTCTTCTACCTTGCTCAGGTCTGAAAGAGCTTCATCAATTTTAGAGTCTTTTAGAAAGGTAATGTACCTTGTTGACAGTCTCTTGTATCTTTCATGAGCTGTGTTCAGCCGTTCCAGAGCGGCTTGTAAGCATGCGGCATCACCTGATGAGGATTCAAGTCTTGACATGTAATAGGTGACTCGTTCCCACTGTTCTTCCAGGTGTTCACATGACTCATCTTTCATAGTGTGATGGTTTTCAGTGACTTTTATCGTGGGTTTGGAAGAGCGCTTCGGTCGGACAACTTGGTCTGCTGAAAGTGTGGGCTCTGCCTCCTGGGCTTCATAATGGACAGTATCAGGTTGTATTTGCTCTGTTTCAGCAGTGGGGGACTGTCCAAGGTCTTTTTCGGCCATCTTGATTTAAGGTGTACTGTCTCTTTAAGAAACTTGACTTTTGAATAGGGGTCCAAAAATCGTTGTGTAGCTCTGCAAGGACTCCCTGATGAGATTCCCAAGGTGTCTTTAGCAAAACTTGGGGTTCGCAGTGCAGCGATGTGCAGTAATGAGGTATAATGTACTGCAAGTCAATAGAAGGAGTATAGCAAGAGAGAAACCGCAGGTGCATAAACTGTCCCTTTACAATGCAAGCAGAGGTGACACAGGACGTGGCAGATGGGAGAGCTTCCCCTTAGACTTGTCCAGGCATGCACTGTGCAGGCAGACTAGTGCACAAGCCTTGTTGCTAGGCAGATTACATGGGAAGTTACAGGGTTCTTGGGGATCTGGAGCCGGGGTATTGAGCTCTTAAGCAGTCTTCTGACTGTTCTGTCCCCACTTAAAGGCGATGGAAGGCGTGTAGTTGTGAGAGGTTGTGAGAATCTTACCTTCGTTTTTCCTATAGGTGGGGCAGACAGGACCAGAGCGCTCCAGAGTGAAACATGCACATGCTGAGATGAAACGATGGTGGTTTATTTTCTCCAAAGGTTAGGACATGCAGAGTGCAGTAATCCAAGTACTTGGCATTGTAATTCTCCTGCGATGCTTGCCTCTGAAGCTACTACGTGGTCAGAAGACTTTGCTCCTAGTAGCTCCAATAAGGGATGTTGTTCTCACAAGCTCTGGTTTGGAATGCACACACCAGGATGTGATGCAAGAGGGTCATCAGACACTCCCATGGGCTGGACAAAAGAAACAGAGGAGCCGAAAGGTCTGACCAGTAGATGGCAGCAGAGACAAGCATGAAAAACATTCAATAACAGTTTTAACTAAGACAAATAGAAACTGCACACCTGTTAACTTGCTAAATCTCACTGTCCATCTCTGACAGCTGGATTTAACACTTGGAAGCAGGGAGCGTGTCATTCGCCCCCTCAATCGGCGGCCCCGTGACATGTCATGGGGTGCTGATGGGCTGTTATCACAGGCAAGGGCCATCTGATGACTTGTCACTGTCATGACTGTCATGACATAGTTCCTGTGATCGTTGGCCGAGCTTCGTCATTTACAGGAGATCATCATTTCTGCACAACAGAGAGGTGCTGGAACATCACTCTGTACAGCAGCAGTGATCAGCGTTAATCTGCTTGGAAAAAAACGGACAATTGCCAGATGAAGGGTTAAACCTTAGTTAATTTTCTAATGACACATTCTCTTTAATAATAATATTGACTTATTAATCTCATTGCCAGTTCAAACATGAATTATACCAGATACTGTTGCATAAAAAGAAATGATTATTTTCCATATTTTAATGCTTAATAGATCATGTAGGGTTGGAAGATTGGTAGTTAGGTAACTGTGCAGAGATGGAAATAATGTCTATACTCTGAATGATGATCACCCTATGCCACCGTCACAGATGTTTGTGTCTTTGTTTTCACAGCAGATACTATTACTGACTCTTTGTTGTTGTGGGATACATTATTGATGACAGCTTTGTTGCTACTTGTTGTCATATATGATAGAACAAGTTATCTTCATGGTACAAGCTACATCTGAAAGCCCTACTTTTGACTCCGACATCTTGCTGCAAACCACTTTCCTAGGTGTCATTAGTATGAACAATACCATGTTAGAACATTATCTTCCAAAGTTCTGGCACAGTTGCTCTCTGGAGCTGTCACGCTAAGTATGGGGAAGTACTGGGCGTATGGCGACAGGGAAAGGAAGGGAAACTCTGTGTCTAGGGAACGGGGAGATGGTGACCCCTGACCAAACCTTCCGCTGACCCCTGGCTTCTCTAACCACCCTACATAGGTTTCTCATCTATGTGCCGAGTAGTATACCTTACCCTGCTCGGCAAATGGATGGGATGAGTGCTTAGTCAACCCCACTAAGCTCTAAATACACAGGAAGTGTGGCGTCCCTGCGGCTTCAGGCGCAACAGGGTACTGCACCTCACTTAAGGGGCAGTATTCATCACGGATATGGAGGAGGTCGTTGCCAGTAACACACACAACATACTATAATGCTCAGCGCATCACGGCGAGCGTGGACGTGTAAACCCACAAGAGCGCAGCGGAGCTGCGGTAGCTGACCACAAGCAGGACACGGGAGAGCGTAGATGGTAAGCAATAGACAAGGTTTATTGATAATCCTTAAACAGGAAAGGAGTGCGAGGGTGACCGGGAGAGGCTCCACCAGACTATGCACCGGACTCCCCTGGAGGAGCAACTGGGAGCAAACCCCTATACAGGGGCTGTCCAGCCCAACCCCAGGGGGCCTAAATGCACAATCTCCAAGAAAGTGGTCACGACTCACCGCGTCACAGGGAAAGAGCAAAGTCTCTGGTTAGTGTATGCAGACAGTGGCACAGCACATCATGTGAAGACACGGCAAACGTGGAGGTTCAGTGGAAGTGGCTCCTCCGGATGTAGCATCGCTGATACAACAAAGCTCTGTGGACGTGGAACCGCAAGTGGAGCTTGAGACGAAGGAGGAGGCACAGCTTACGGGTCCTTTTGGCAACAAAGAAGCAGCAGTTCCGGAGGCACAGCAAACACAAGTAAATGACACATTAGTAAGAGGTACAGGATGGAGGTATGCAGCGCGACACCAAACACTGACAACATACCTAAGGATATGAAATGTTGCCCAAGCACTTCCCACAACGGGAGGGTGCTTTATGTATACAGGGCTGCTCAGCAATAGGCTAGGAGGGAATGGCACTCAAAACATCTCGGTACTAATGTTAGGACCAGGATGACGGGTAGGCCCAGGAGGTGGATCCACTGGACTGAGCACCCCACCGAGGGCAAGGTGCCCGGTAGCCGAAGCACTACGGGTAGCAGGACAGTCCGTTCAGAGGAGTGGGTGTAGAAGTCCCTGGGACCACGGAGTCTCTGAAGGTAGCCTGGGTGACGAAGCGCAGGTTCGGAGGCCGAGATGTCAGGCAGGGTCCAGAACCAGCGGAACGGGGAGGTCGGTCACCACACGGATCCAGGGATCGGAGATGGTAGGGACTGAGAAGATGGCGGACACTCCGTTCGGGGTTCTGGAACCGTCAGGACCGGTTGGCGAGACAGGAGCGGCTCTACAAGAGAGATAGGTAAGTACGAGACAATGGCACAGGGAGACCTGACTCCTAGCTTAGCAAACACGAAGAACAGGCCCCGCCCACTTGGAAAGAAACCCCCTATATACCCTGCACCTGAATCTTCCATATCCTGTTGGAGGACGCTGGCCCTTTAAGAGAGGGTCAATGACCGCGTGCGCGCCCTAATGCGCATGCGCGAGGCCCGGGTGCCAGAAGCCAGGGCAGGGAGCGGTGCACAGGAGGCAGGAGCGCTCAGCATCGCAGATGGGCGCCGGGACCGGGGACCGGGTTGCCTGGAGGACGCAGGTGAGGGAGCATGGAGGCCGTGGAGTGGGGGACGCCTGGCAAAGGAGCCGGGGAGCGTGGCAGGGGAGCCGGGGAGCGTGGCAGGGGAGCCGGAGAGCGTGGCAGGGGAGCCGCAGAGCGTGGCAGGGGAGCCGGAGAGCGTTGCAGCAGGGTAGTCGGGGAGCGTGACAACTAACAGGAACTGTGATGATGTCAGAGGGAGGGGAGGAGTCACAGATCACATGATCCTTAGAGCATGCAGGATTCTGCAGTGTTACTATGAATGCAGGAGTGCAGGTCACGCGCGTGGGCTGTATCAGCTTGCTGGAAACAGTAAGTACAGAATGGACAGAAGCCGTTCCAGCCCTGGTGATGCTTCGGAGATGCCCCCGGTCCCATGGCCAGCGGGAACCGGACTCGCAGCGCTTGGGGATGGCACAAGATGGGGCATGACCTGAACATGACACTCAGTGAAGGGGGGGCTCTCCCACTGGGATTGAGTTGGGGTGTTCGCAGGGAACAGCCATCACTTAATATGGGATTCCCGGTCCACTAGTGCAGACAACCCAGGAGGCAGGGCCTCCACTGGGGAAAGAAAGAACAACACCTCACTGAGTCAGTCAGTCTGCACGGAGCAAAAGGGGAGGAAGTGAGACAGATGAGATACAAGGTTGTTGAGGGGAGAGCTTGATTGCTCCCTCAGGATCAGCACAGTCAGGGTACGGAGCCCTAGGGTGATGAACACTTCAGGTTTCATCACCAGAATCCGCCAAGTGAGGGGATTGCAAGTCTCCGAGTCCACCTAAGAGCCCAAGGCACAGCAGCAGGTAGAGCCAGGAGCCGGGACCACGGTCAGGCCCAACAAGGGACTCGCACTACCTGCCAGACAGGACGGGGGCAACAACCCAGGACAGGAGTACACCACAGGCCACAGGACTATCTGTCAAGCCTAACACACCATGGGTCTCATTCTGTATAGTTTATATACTATCTAAGATGGCAGCTGCACAAGTCTTAGATGGAATATATATGTTACCAAGGTGCATAGCCTCAGTGATGTGAAACCCTGTATCTCCTACTCAGATACTTTCTAGGTCCCTGCTGGTCTCTAGTGAGATGGGTCACAGTTGAAGAGAATGCTTGGCATTTTCTGACACTTCTGATGTGTTGAGATGGAAAGTAGAGACCAGTGGGGATCTCTTAAGTGTCCAGATTAAAAATGTGAATCTATGAGGGTGGTGGGCAGTGTAGTGCATAATGAAACTGCCCCAGACTGTGCAGCAAGGGGTTAACCTCCAATGCTGTTTTTGTCCAGCCCCCTCTCCCGTCCAGGCCCTGCTCTTCCTTTGTTTGGGAGGGGACACCGTCCTGGCCCCTCCCGATTTCCCAATCCCACCTATAGGGTGTAATTTCTACCTATATATTGGGGTCTGGGCCGGTGTCCGGCCTCTTCCCCTGGTATCCCAGGATCCGGAGCAGCTCTGCCTGGTGGAAGCAGGAGAAACCCGATGGACCTTCCCTTCTTTGAGCCGCTGCAGGCCCATGCGTGGCATGAAGGTTAGGGATGACTGGCTCATTTATTTGTGGAGCTCAGCTCTCCTCAGTCACAAATAGGGGCTATGTTGCAGACAGCTGCAGCACCTGCCGGGGAAGTGTTTCTTCTCCTAGGTGCTTCCCTCGGGCCCCTGCCCCACGTGCATCCCTGTTTTTTCCTGCCCCTGCCTTTAGCACTGCAGGCAGGCTTTAATAAACACCTCACAACTGTTGCTCCCTCAGCCCCCCTCCCTGTTGTTTTCACACAGCACAGTTTGCTCCACGCCCCCTTCATCTCCCCTGCAGCTCCCAGCACTTCTAGTGCATTCGTATCACAGCAGTATTACTTTAATCCCTCATATACTGCCATGGACAATGACACCACTTCCTCTTCTGCAGGTTTTGGGCAGTGTGTCTGCTCACCAGCCTGTATCCCTGGCTCAGAGCCTCCAAATAGTGAACACCACACCCCCCCCCACCCCTAACCCCCCTCCTGTGCTGCATACCTGTGATGGTCTGCCACGTTCTCAATTAACCCTTGATGCCCAAGCTGTCCCCTTCTTCACATCCACAGCTACTTTCACAATGTCTAAATCCTTGCAGACCACAGGGCTCCTGCTTATGTCCTACCAGTTATCGGTCCCGCTTCCCCTCTGCGTTGGGCTATGTGCCCACGTGGCGTGTTTTCATGCAGTTACGCTGCGTTCTGCACCGCAGCGTGGCTGCATGCGTCCTGTGTCCCCAGCACAAGCTATGAAGATTGTGCATAATTCATGCCCACATGGCGTATTGGAGCGCAGCGCTTCGGCTACTGCCGGGGCGCTGCGTTCTAAGAAGTGATATGTCGCTTCTTTGGTGCGCTCTGCATGCAGCCCCTGCTCTGTCTTTTGGGGGGGGCTGCGTGCGGAGCGCATGAAATCGGCTTTTCAGTACGGACTGTTTCTGCGGCGGTTTGGGGCGCACGTGTGCTGTTCAGATCGCTGCAGAAATTTCTGTAGGGATAGAACGCAGCGTGGGCACATAGCCTTGCATCGGTCGGATCTGCACGATCAGCATCGCTCGTCGGATTGGTGCAGGAGGCGCTTGAGGCATTCTTCACGGAACTTCTCCCGTACACACAGAAGCCGGCGTTCACACTCATCTGGTAGAAGTCGCCTTTTCAAATTCCTTTTGAGGGCTCAAGCATCTCGAGGGTGACTGATGAGTGTGCACGAACATCTATGGTGCAGCCTACGAGGACACAGAGGAATTGGTCTGCTACTGAACAGCCCGGGGATGTGAGGTATGCCCCTTCCCACGTCAGCGGTGGTGTATCTACGGCGAATTCCCCAGAGATGGCATCCACATCAACATCCGGTGTGTTCACGGAGGCTTGGGGGATTAAGGCATTACAGCTCCTTAAGGTGGCATTCTCCATCTTCATTGTTTGAGATATCGGACGCTTCGAGGATGCCTGGCGGTCTTGTGCTGTCACGTCAGCGGTGGTGTTTTGATGGATACTCCCCCTGTGATAGCATCATGTCGACTAAGTCACGTTTATATTTGTCCCAGTACTTATGATAAGAAACCCAGGGTCACGAGAACGATTAGTAATTGGCTACAGGTTTTTCAGTCCTGGGTCAGAAACATCCCGACCGTGGTCCTGAAATGTTCATTTATCAATACCTAATTTATAGTTCCTATAAACTCACGGTGGTTATGGGTGTAGTTGGTATTATGAGGATTTTCAGCGTCGGCTTGCCCCTACACCCTGGCATTGGTTTGGGCGTCCAAGCCATGGATTTCTGGCTTAGGTTAATGACCGTACAGAAGCCAGTATACCACTTTTCAATCCACGGCCACTGTGCCGGGAGCTTCACAAGGTCCAGCCATGGCGGCCGTGCGCCGCCCAGGAGCGTGTTGGTTGTTTAATGATTGACACTTCTAGTTCTTTGGGTTATGCAATCCTAGCACGAGTGTCCTGCTTGCTGCGGAGCCATTTGGCTGTTAGATTCCCTCACTCTCCTTCCAAGGTCCTCGGTAAAATGGTACAAATGTCTCAGACGACCCCGGTAAAGGTATCAGAGATGCCCCTTGTGGCTTTACAAATATCCCAATAAGGATGTGGCTGGTCATATCAGTTTTGTATTTTTCTTTCACTTTATTTATTCCATTTAATTTTCCTAATTGCTCCCTCATTGTCGCTAAAAGGAACGGAACCGGGTAGATTTCAATTGATACACCACCTACTGTATCTCACCCACACGGCGAGTCTGTTAATCATGGTATCCCTCCTGAGTAAGCTTTGATTTCTGTGTCTTTTTACAGTATAATTTCCCTTATATGAGAGTTCGGACGTAGTGCACTTTTGCTTAATCTGATATCGAATCTGTGTTTTGTCCGTTACCTGTTCATCCGTACTGTTCCATAGTTTGGGTTGTTGCATGTAGGGCAATTTTTATTACGATTCTTTACTTCCCATGGGATGCTTTATGTCATTCCATTATTTTGAACTCTTCAGTTCATTTCTTCAATGGGTGCGGTGGTGTGAGACGGTCTCAAAATTTGTCACTCACTACTTGATGATTTTCTTTAATTGCTCTAGTGACTTCGATGAATGCAAACAATTTTTGACATTTTTTCAGTTGATATTAAGTTTGTTGTCCCTTTGCCCCCAAACAAACGTAGGGCACGAAAGATTCAGACCCTGTTTCAATTGAGTGTGGGTTTTGTTTTTGTACGGTGCAGTCTTAAAGGGATTTTCTACATACCATAAAAATACATTCACTTTGTCTAATTGGTAATTCTGTTGGACAATTTTGTTTCTTATGTGATGTTTTATTACTGAACCGCAGCATTAGAGAGGTCAGAATTACAGCCCGAGCTAATTAGAATTACAGGCATAGTATAGTTATAAGTATTTGTGTCTTTACAGGAAAGTTACATTGCGCCAAATGCAGTTCACCGCCTCTCATTGTCCACTAGGGGCGCTTCACCCTGACCACAGGATTACGTATTACTTCTGACTTACTGATTTGGTCTCAATTCCTTTTCACCTTAATGAGTGCATGTTCAACATGTGTTCTGTGGTGTCTAACCAGGTTTTATTTTTGCTCACCAATGCGTCTTTTTTCTGATGGTTTTAGCGCTGTTTTTGGCAATCAGTGGTGCCGGGGGCACCTGGCCCTCACCTTGTTAACTTTTTGTTTGACTGCTAATTTTTCCCTTTCAGAATCGTTCCCTATTGTCATTGCTGTGGAGTTTTGCCACAAGTCACTAGCCAACTGTAATATTTTGTTTGATGTTACGCTGCATACAATACACATTTGGATCCGAGCATGGGCTACGGGTTCTCAGAGTAATGCTCCATATTGATTGTCTCGTTTCTGTTTGCAGGATTTTTCAGCTGGTACCCAATGCCAGCCCGGTGGGTTGCCATTGCCACACCACTGCGAGATCTTGTCGGGACCAACTCCTGACAGAGATTAGGACTTCAGATCCCCCTTCAAAGTGGCAACTTTATGGATAGGCGTGAAACAGTGGTTAGGTATAGGTATGCTGGTAGCTGGTCCCTCGGTTCTGATAACTTTACCTGTTCGGAGGTTACCCTCTAATATTTGATGCACCTTTATAACTTTGGTTCTTCCGCCTCTGTAGCCCAGAAGCATTTATTTGTATTTTGTTTCATTTTTTGATGGGATGTTCTACGTTACTAAATCTTGTTATTTGCAAATCCCTTTAATGGCTGGTTTAAGTCCCACCAATCCATAGATAAGAGGCATCCCAATTTTTTTACCTGATGCTTCTTCAGTTAATCGACTATGCAGGCTGTTTGTTCAATCCCACGGGAGATATCCCTGTTGTCCACAACCTTTAACTTGGCCTTTTCTGGGCCCTCAGAGTCAGCGAACTCGCCACACCGTCCAAGAATAGTTTTGTTGCCTTCAATTGTGTGCCATACTACTTATTGACCCTTCATGCGTATCCGCATTCAGGAGCCCAAACTGACCAAGTGGCCAGAGATTCTGGGATTAGACTGTTCCTTCCCCTGGCCCTACCTGCCCTTTGCGTTTGATGGAATTTTTGTTTGTCGGTCTACTGGTACCTCACTGTTAGTTTATTAGGATGGTTCCCCCCTTACTAGGTACCAGTTTACCGCTCCTTTTTTTCGGTGCTGCCTCATCGCTTGCGGTTTTTTCACCCCCTGATCACTTTGGGACTCATCCCTTTTCATTGTGGCAGCCACTGAGGCTGCCAGGGCGGGCTTTATCAGACTCTGATATACAGTGCATATTGGTAAATTGCGCTCTGCTTTTTTTGTCAGATATGCATCGCACGATTTATTGCAGGAAGTAACCAATTTTATAGCACATTTACTTTAATTTCTTTAAAGGTTCGGCATTGCTATAAACAAAAAAAAAAAAAAAGGTTTTTGGATTGTTGGCAATTTCTACGTGTTTTGGGCTGTTCAGAGAGCTGGTAACAGTCGCAATCTTGGATTCTACTCTGTCGAACTGCTTAGTGGTTGGGTTCGAGGCCTGAGATGGCTCAGGTCTTGTTGGAGGTGGTTGCCATCAGCAGGCAGTTGTCTGCTCCGATGATTTTAGTTGGAAGGTGACAACCGAAGGTTAATGCTTCAAGATGGTGTGTTCTTGGCAGATATCGGTCTGGATACAATTTTATCTATGATCCAGGGCGGCCTGGAGCAAGCCTTTTTTCCAAATGGTGGGGGTCGGAGTTCAGTTTGAGACTGGTCTCCTCCTTGGCATGTGTCAACAGCATTCTGGTGAGAGAGCGGAAGTCCTTGGTCCTGTGGTAGAGTGTCCCTTCTCACCTGGAGTCAAGTTATGTTTTACAAGTTCTAAAGAGTTTGGAAAAAGTTTATAAAATATGTTTTACAAGTTTTAATGAGTTTGGAAAAGTTTGTAAAATAATAATATATCAGTAAAGCTGTGACCGATATCTGCCAACAAAATGGTGTCTGTCTTTATTTCATTAGGACGGGCCTTTATTTGGATGCAACGGTTCTTTGTTTTTGTCTGTGCAGTCTGAGTATCACTTCATTTATTCATTTTTATAAAATGTTTGTACTTTTTAAAAATTATTTTTATCCATTGGATTTTCCTTTAGAAAGTCATTGATTTCTAATCCACTATTTATTAATTTTCCAAATAAGACAATTTTATCAGAGCTGGCAAAGACTCTTGTAATTCCTGAGGATCATATTAGTCCTTCAAATGACTTCAATGCCGCTGTTGAGCTCAGAAAGCTTCAGAGAAAAATCAGAAATATTGTAGATGATTGGATGGAGCATTATCGCTTGGCTGCAGGTAAGCTGTTCTTCCTATTCTTATTAAGAACTGTTAAAGGGGTTGTCCAGGAATTTTTTATTAAATTGCTTTAAAGCAGCAAGTGCAATAAAATAGAAAAATAACTGTTGAGTCAACATGAAGGACCTGTTTCATCAAGACTGGCATTGTTTTCGCCAGTCTTGATGAGGAGATGTGCTGGAGTCAGATGCTCTTGATTCATAAAGAAGCATATGCCTCTTTATTGATCAGGAGTGGTGGACAAGTGGCATGCACCCAGGGCCGGATTATAGGCGGGGCAGGCGGGGCTTCAGCCCCGGGGCCCCCACCAAAAGAGCTTCCAAGGGGGCCCCCACCACCAGGGCCATACTTGCCACCCGTCAGCAATTTTTTTTTTCTTTTCTTCACACCCGCTCCCCCTCCGTTAAGACAGTCTAAATCAGCTGTGTTTTCGGGGGGGGGGCACCTACATTTATTTGTATCTGCGTCTCTAAGACGCAAAAACAAGCTGCGGGCGCAGGACGCTGATTGACCTCGGAAGTACCATCGTTTGTACTTCCGGGGTCAGAGGTGTGCCTGCTCCCTGCTCTGCTGCGGCGTCCAATGCTACGGACGTCACAGCAGGACGCCGCGGACGTCACAGCAGGACGCCACCGCGGAGAAGACCCACGCGCGCGGCCGGCTGGCCGGCCGCGGAGGAGAGGACCCACGCGCGCGGCCGGCCGCGGAGAAGACCCACGCCGCGGCCAGGAGAGGAGACTAACCGGAGCAGGAGAATGGCCGCGCACCGGAACAGCAGCAGGACGATGGCGGCCTATACCGGAGCAGCAGGAGGATGGCATCAGAGCAGGTAGGGACAGAGCTGAAGAAAGATGTGTGGTGTGATGCAGAGCTGTGTGGTGTGATGCAGAGCTGTGTGGTGTGATGCAGAGCTGTGTGGTGTGATGCAGAGCTGTGTGGTGTGATGCAGAGCTGTGTGGTGTGATGCAGAGCTGTGTGGTGTGATGCAGAGCTGTGTGTGTGATGCAGAGCTGTGTGTGTGAGTGTGTGTGAAAGAGAGCTGTGTGTGTGTGAAGCAGAGCTGTGTGTGAAGCAGAGCTGAAGAAATGTGTGGTGTGAAGCAGAGCTGTGTGTGTGTCTGTGTGTGAAGCAGAGCTGTGTGAGAGTGTGTGTGAAAGAGAGCTGTGTGTGTGTGTAGCAGAGCTGAAGAAATGTGTGGTGTGAAGCAGAGCTGTGTGTGTGTCTGTGTGTGAAGCAGAGCTGTGTGTGTGTGTGTGAAAGAGAGCTGTGTGTGTGAAGCAGAGCTGAAGAAATATGTGTGGTGTGAAGCAGAGCTGTGTGTGTGTCTGTGTGTGAAGCAGAGCTGTGTGTGTGTGTGAGAGAAGCAGAGCTGAAGAAAGATGTGTGGTGTGAAGCAGAGCTGTGTGTGTGTGAGAGAAGCAGAGCTGAAGAAAGATGTGTGGTGTGAAGCAGAGCTGTGTGTGTGTGAGAGAAGCAGAGCTGAAGAAAGATGTGTGGTGTGAAGCAGAGCTGTGTGTGTGTGAGAGAAGCAGAGCTGAAGAAAGATGTGTGGTGTGAAGCAGAGCTGTGTGTGTGTGTGTGAAGCAGAGCTGAAGAAAGATGTGTGGTGTGAAGCAGAGCTGTGTGTGTGTGTGTGTGAAGCAGAGCTGAAGAAAGATGTGTGGTGTGAAGCAGAGCTGTGTGTGAAGCAGAGCTGAAGAAAGATGTGTGGTGTGAAGCAGAGCTATGTGTGAAGCAGAGCTGAAGAAAGATTTGTGGTGTGAAGCAGAGCTGTGTGTGTGTGTGTGTGTGTGTGAAGCAGAGCTGTGTGTGTGTGTGAAGCAGAGCTGAAGAAAGATGTGTGGTGTGAAGCAGAGCTGTGTGTGTGAAGCAGAGCTGTGTGTTTGAAGCAGAGCTGTGTGTGTGTATATATGAATCAGAGCAGTCTATGCGGCACCCCAGAACTATATGGGTCCCCCAGAGCGCTAAGCCACCCATCCCAGTAATGTGTACGCCACCAGAGCGGTTTGCCACTCCAGTAACGTCTATGCCCCCCCCAGTAATGTCTATGCACCCTGCCCCTCCTGTAATGTATTTATTGTAGGCCCCAGCCCCTCCTGTGATGTATATACATCAGTGCTGTGTCAGTGTGCATGGTGTGCAGTCATGTCTGTTATTGATGGCCATCATGCAACACAGCCATATGTCCTGGAGGAGCTGGAAACAAGCGGGAGAGGTGAGTGAGGCTGCTTGTGACTTCTCCATATTAACACCTGTAATGCGTCTGTGTCTGCATGTGTGTCAGTGTATATGACTGTGCATATATTTGTCTGTTTAAATGTATTTTTGTGAATTTGTCTTCAAATATGTATATGTACGTATGCCTGTATGTGTATGTGTGTGTCTGTGTGTGGATGGGGCCCACTGAGACTCAACCGGGGACCACAAAAACCTGGAGCCGTCCCTGGCTGCCTTAACATTGGGATCAATTAAAAATATGTGAGTAAAGGCCGCTTTACACGCTGCGATATCGGTCCCGATATCGCTAGCGTGCGTACCCGCCCCCATCTGTTGCGCGACACGGGCAAATCGCTGCCCGTGCCGCACAACATCGCCCAGAGCCGTCACACATACTTACCTGTCCGGCGACGTCGCTGTGACCGGCGAACCGCCTCCTTTCTAAGGGGGCGGTCCATGCGGCGTCACAGCGACGCCACTGAAGCGTCACTTAACCGCCGCCCAATAGCAGCGGAGGGGTGGAGATGAGCGGGATGTAACATCCCGCCCACCTCCTTCCTACTGCATAGCGGCCGGGAGGCAGGTAAGGGGAGCTTCCTCGTTCCTGCGGTGTCACACGGAGCGATGTGTGCTGCCACAGGAACGAGGAACAACTTCGTTACTACTGCAGCAACGATATTAGAGAATGGACCCCCATGTCGCCGATTAGCGATTTTGCACATTATTGCAACGATGCAAAATCGCTTATCGGTGTCACACGAAACGGCATCGCTAATGCGGCCGAATGTGCGTCACGAATTCCGTGACCCCAACGACTCCGCATTAGCGATGTCGCAGCGTGTAAAGCCCCTTTTACTCTACTTTCTTTGTATAAGTGACGACTGTGAGTGATCCTGGACTGTATCTGTATTGTACTGTGTGTATAAGTGACGGCTGTGAGTTATCCTGGACTGTATCTGTATTGTAGTCCTGTAAATCTGAATATGGCAGATCAGGGTAAAGGTCCAGTCACACTAAGCAACTTACCAGCGATCCCAACAACGATGGGGATCGCTGGTAAGTTGCTAGGAGGTTGCTGGTGAGATGTCACACTGCGACGCTCCAGCGATCCCACCAGCAACCTGACCTGGCAGGGATCGCTGGAGCGTCGCTACACAAGTTGCTGGTGAGCTCACCAGCAACCAGTGACAAGCCCCCAGCGCCGCGTGGAAGATGCTGCGCTTGGTAACTAAGGTAAATATCGGGTAACCAACCCGATATTTACCTTGGTTACCAGCGCACGCAGCTACACGTGCAGAGAGCAGGAAGCAGCGCACACTGAGCGCTGGCTCCCTGCTCTCCTAGTTACAGCACACATCGGGTTAATTACCCGATGTGTGCTGCAGCTAAATGTGCACAGAGCAGGAAGCAGCGCACAATGCTTAGCGCTGGCTCCTTGCTCTCCTAGTTACAGCACACATCGGGTTAATTAACCCGATGTGTGCTGCAGCTACATGTGCACAGAGCAGGGAGCAGCGCACAATGCTTAGCGCTGGCTCCTTGCTCTCCTAGTTACAGCACACATCGGGTTAATTAACCCGATGTGTGCTGCAGCTACATGTGCACAGAGCAGGAGCCGGCACTGATAGTGAGAGCAGCGGAGGCTGGTATCAAAGGTAAATATCGGGTAACCAAGGACAGGGCTTCTTGGTTACCCGATGTTTACATTGGTTACCAGCCTCCGCAGAAGCCGGCTCCTGCTGCCTGCACATTTAGTTGTTGCTGTCTCGCTGTCACACACAGCGATCTGTGCTTCACAGCGGGACAGCAACAACTAAAAAATGGCCCAGGACATTCAGCAACAACCAACGACCTCACAGCAGGGGCCAGGTTGTTGCTGGATGTCCCACACAGCAACATCGCTAGCAACGTCACAAAAGTTGTTCGTTAGCAGCGATGTTGCTAGCGATGTTGCTTAGTGTGACGGGGCCTTAAGATACATGTTTATTGGATTTATATCTAAATGCTACAGTTCGTGCTCTACTGTTATGGCTAAAAATGTTAACGTTTATGGGGCCCCCACCAGATTTTCTGCCCAGGGGCCCCCACCAACCTTAATCCGGCCCTGCATGCACCTCTATGTGAGCCTTGCCACAAAGTCTACTCCGATCCCTGCTGGAGTGAAATTTGTGGCTTAGCAACCACTGATGCGAGTTATGAATTTTAAGTGCGGTGGTCGCAACATACCCATCTCATGCCAACTCCACCCCACTTTGGTTGAGCTGTGTAAAAATTTAATGAAAACCCCCAAAATTACATAATTTTAGCACAGTCTAAATTAAAATTATGCAACTTTTGGTGTAAAAGCTTTGATGAATCAAGCCCAAAATTCCCAGTGCTCCAGTGATGCTTTCCTGATCATTCCGCTGTTTTTTTGTTGATTTTTCCTACAGTTGTAACATGCCATACACTGACGAGCAAAAGGGTAACAATAGTTTGAACTTTTGACTTTCAGGCTCCATATTTCATCATCCACTACAGCTTTGAGCATGATACTTCCTTCATTTTATAGACAAACCTCTTGGCTATCTCATACAGAAATTTGACTTGCCACTGTTTAGTATATGATTAGTTATGCAGATTCTTGTCATGTCACTGCATTGTTACTGTTGTGCTCCTGGTGCTGAAAAATCTTTTTCTTCCTGTATGCTAAAAATTATAACCTGTTCTCACCTTCCATAGTAGCTCCATGTGTTATTAGGTTGATTCCCAAGCAAAAGGACACTGGTTCAAATCGAGGAGCAGCCATGAAGAAAATTTCCTAAGAAAAGAGAAACTTCATCATCCAGCTCATCGATAGCAGTCTCTTTTGCAAGAAAATTTCAAAACTGTATTAGGGGAGTACCATGCCAGTATTAAGAATGAAAATAAGTCTGTCCATTGAAAAGCCAATAGGTGGACGTCCTAGCAAAATATCAAGAATCAACAAGTTGGCTCATCACAAGGTCTTGGTGCAACAAGCACAACAGTAGAGGCGGCTTGTATGCAACGTAATAGTGAGATCATGGACTTCCATGCAGGCACTGTGCAACGAATATTACACAAGCTTAGAATGATGGCCTGAAAAAAGATGGTAAAGCATCAACTTCAATATAGTCATAAGAAGCCTCGGCATGAGTTTGCGAAAAAGTCATAAACATGGACAGTAGAAGATTTTAAACAGGTGATCTGGAGCAATGAGATGAAAGCCAATAGATTAGGCTCTGATGGGTACAAATGGGTCTGGAAGAAACAAGAGAAATAGAAGCTAATGGATCGAGAAATTAAAGGAACGCTCAAGTTCAGTGGAGGAAGCCTAATGATATGGGCTTGTTTCACAGCCCAAGATTGAGACTTAGGGTACCTTCACACTTAGCGATGCAGCAGCGATCCGACCAGCGATCTGACCTGGTCAGGATCGCTGCTGCATCGCTACATGGTAGCTGGTGAGCTGTCAAACAGATACAATGTGAAATAAAGAGGGAAGAAGGTAAGATGCTTACCCTTTACAATAGCCCTCCCTCCTGTCCACTACCTACCGCGGGGGTCGGCACCCTGATAGCTACGAAAATGGCGCCCCCACTCTGCGGTGGCTGACCCTGTAATGTCCCTAAGGATCCTGACATCATGCTGTCCTGAAACCGGTTGGCAAAGCCTTGTATCAAGCCTCCTGATGATCCGTGTCCGGAGAAACGCGTAGAGGCGGAACCGGGGCGATTCTGGGACTCACACATGAACCCTCCTCACACGATAAGTGTTTGATGTGTTTCATTTTTGACCAACCTCAATGATCATATTTGGTTGTTCCTAGGCAGTTGCACTGGGTATGCGCTGATTTATTTTGTGCAGGAGCAAACCGGCCGTATGTAAGAGCCAGCATCGGAGGCCAGGGTGTGTTCATTAGTCTGCACACTTTGTTTCACTAAGCACCTTAATGTTTATTACTGTGCATACCTAGGCTTACGTTTCGGCATCTAATGCATGCATTTGCTACAGACATTGCCTTTTGGGGTTATATAGGACTATACACCTAATGTATCTGCTATCTGCGGTCTGTACGATTACCCCGGAATCACCAATGACTTTAGAGGTGGTCTGAACCAGGTGTTCATGTGTGTTGTCCCAATCTTTCTGTCCACTGAAGGATGAGTGTACCCTGTCTGTGACCCTTGACTTTATCTGTTTTTCATCATCTATTTGAGGGCTTTCTTAGGGACATTACAGGGTCAGCCACCGCAGAGTGGGGGCGCCATTTTCGTAGCTATCAGGGTGCCGACCCCCGCGGTAGGTAGTGGACAGGAGGGAGGGCTATTGTAAAGGGTAAGCATCTTACCTTCTTCCCTCTTTATTTCACATTGTATTTGCACAAAGGTTGTGGATTTTAAATAAGTATCAATAAAATTCAAGATTTTTAAAGGGTTATATGATTAGTTACACAACACCCCCCCTTTTTTTCATACAGTTTCATGAGCTGTCAAACAGGCAGATCTCACCAGCGACCACTGAACAGCCCCCAGCCAGCAGCGACGTGCAAGCGACGCTGCGCTTGTACGGAGCCGCCGACTGGAAGCTGCAGAGACTGGTAACTAAGGTAAACATCGGGTATGGTTACCCGATGTTTACATTAGTTACCAGCGCTGTGTGCAGGGAGCAGGGAGCCGCGCACACTGAGCGCTGGCTCCTTGCTCTCCTAGCTGCTGTACACATCGGGTTAATTAACCCGATGTGTAATGCAGCTACATGTGCAGAGAGCAGGGAGCCGCGCACACTGCTTAGCGCTGGCTCCTTGCTCTCCTAGCTGCTATACACATCGGGTTAATTAACCCGATGTGTACAGCAGCTACATGTGCAGAGAGCCGGAGCCGGCAGCACAGGCAGCGTGAGAGCTGCGGAGGCTGGTAACTAAGGTAAATATCGGGTAACCACCTTGGTTACCCGATGTTTATCTTGGTTACAAGCTTACCTCAGCTGTCAGACGCCGGCTCCTGCTCCCTGCTCGCTTCATTTGTCGCTCTCCTCGCTGTCACACACAGCGATGTGTGTGTCACAGCAGGAGAGCGGCTTTGAAGAAAACGAACCAGGGCTGTGTGTAACGAGCAGCGATCTCGCAGCAGGGGCCAGATCGCTGCTCAGTGTCACACACAGCGAGATCGCTAATGAGGTCACTGCTGCGTCACAAAAAGCGTGACTCAGCAGCGATCTCGGCAGCGAGCTCGCTGTGTGTGAAGCACCCCTTAACCAGGATCCCTGGTGGTCTCAGTGCTGAGCTATATATGAGTTTCCTGCAAGATAAGTTAATTTGTGCACTCGAGTACTATGCATATGAAAAGGACAACCTAGTAATCCAGCAGAACAACAACCCTATGCATACAATGAGATTAGTGAAGAAGTGGTTCAAAGACAATGAAATAGAGATGGCCCCCACTGTCCCCAGACCTCAAATCCAATCAAACACTTGTGGAAACAGTTGAAGAAAAAGCTGTATACATACCTTAAGGGAGTCGGTATACACCAACATTGGGAATGGGTAGAAGAGACCTGGGATCAGATTTCATTCAAAACATGCTTGGATCTAATCGAGAGTATGGTCAGAAAGATTCAGGTAGTGTTGAAAGCCAAAGGGTGTATTTACAAAACACGAATAAAATAATAAAAATTCAAATTTAGATTTTTTTTTTTTAGGGGCAAAACAGTAACAATGCAGTGACATGACAAGAATCTGCATAACTAATCATATGCTAAATAGTTGCAAGTCAAATGTGGCATAAGATAGCCAAGATGATTATCTATTAAATGAATGTAGTCTCACATTCGTAGTGAATGGTGAGATATGGAGCCTGAAAGTCAGATATTCAAAACTTTATTACCCTTTTTGCTCGTCAGTGTAATGCATGAGTCTGGTTGCACAGCATAAGATTGCTAAGATCAGTGATTGACTGTAGCAGTCACATGCACATTTACAGCACATCATTATCATCACAGGACAAGTCAGCAAAGGTTAGTAGAAAAATTGACAGTTTACCAGGTGAGTAATATTCATTTTGTAATTTTATCATATTCCCTTTTTTGAGGAAATTTTACAAAGGTCCTGGAAACCCCTTTAAGGCTAAGTTCACACTTCCGTTGTTTTGCATCAGTCACATGCGTTGCTTGACGCATGTGACTGATGCGTTGTACAACGGATGACAACGGTGACAAAGAAAAGAATTTCTTTGTCGGACTCCGTTGTGTGCGGGGGGCGGAGTTCGGGGAGGGGGCGGAGTTTGGGGGGCGGAGTTCGGGGGCGGAGTTCGGGGGCGGAGTTTGGGGGCGGAGCTGGGGACGTCAGTGCCGCGGTCTGCATGGCTGGGGACAGGTGAGTGAGTGAGTGTGTGTGTATGTGTGTGTATGTGTGTGTGTGTGTGTGTGTGTCTACATGCGTGTGTACATGCGGAGTGCGGGAGGGGGCAGAGCGCGAGGGAGCGAAGCCGAGCGGAGCCATGGAGCTGAGGACGTCAGTGCCGCGGGGACTGCAGGGCTGGGGACAAGTGAGTGAGTGAGTGTGTGTGAGTGTGTGTGTGTGTGAGTGTGTGTGTACACATGCGGAGTGCGGGAGGGGGCAGAGCTGAGTGGTGAGGTGTCGGCCTCCTTGCACACTGTATCCAGGGTAAATATCGGGTAAAAGCAAAGCACTTTTTGCTTGGTTACCCGATATTTATCTTGGATACCAGCTTAGCGCGGGCTCCCTGCACCCGTAACCACTGTAAATATCGGGTAACTAACCAAAGCGCATTGCTTGGTTACCCGATGTTTATCCTGGTTACGCGGCGGGGAGCCAGAGAGCGCATGCGCAGCGAAATCCTACGGATCGCGCTGCTCAAAAAACGTTACATGCTGCGTTGCTCCCGCCTGGCGGTCAGTTAAAAAATGACTGACCACGACGCAGCGGATGCAACGCAGCATCATCAGTCACAATCCGTCACTAATATAGAAGCCTATGGGGAAAAACAGGATTCCTGCAAAATATTTTGCAGGATACCGTAATTCCTCAAGGCTACGGATTGTGACTGATGCAAAACAACGGAAGTGTGAACTTAGCCTAAATGAAACCAGTCAATTGATTCATGCTGCGAGCCTGGCTGCATAAGTTGCATTTCAGAGAAAATATAGTTGAAACATCCATCCAGTGACTATTGGGAGAGGAGACTAGTCTGGGACCGCTTCTCTAGCCAGATTCTTCCTGCTGTGCTCTAGTTTATTGATAGGTCTCTTTCATGTGTGTTCAATGGGTGAAACCTGTCAGTCACCTGGCGCAGCGTAGAGACAAACCATGGAGGGGCGGCACCAGAACAGTCTTATTTCTCTCTATGTTGCCCAACCGGTTCCTGAAACCAAGTTCTCTCTGAGAAGCTTCAGGCAATTGTTTGATCCATGCTACCTGTTGTTCGGGGAGCAAAATTTGACTGGAAGATTCCCTTTAAGGGATAGAGCTATATATTCTATATATTTCTGTGTGATCTGCAGTTGCATGATGTGAGTATTTCTGTCGATTACTTTGGCAAGGAGGAGATCAGAAAATACAGCTGTGCCCTAGGCCATTATCCATTATTCCGCCATACTTCCTGCTCAGTGGTTAACTTGATATCATGTGATCTCTGGGGGTCCTAGCAGTGGGTCATCCTATGGCCATTTGTTCTTTGGGATACCTCCATCAGAATTCACACCAAGCTATAAACATTAGACACTGCCATGAGACTCTTGTCCCAAGGTTTACAGAGTTTATTTTTCAGACTGGGAGAGCACCAAGAGGATTTATTTTAGCTTTCGTTTTTGCACTAGGTTTGATATTGTTTATTTGTATGCATTGGTTTTACAGGCACATGTAAGTAATGTGAAGTAAGTTGATTATAATGAAGTTCCTTTTTGCAGGTATTGATTCACCACATATACAGAAGATGTCTGATGCCCCTCCAAAAATGTCAAGTAAAAGAAAAGTCCAGTCTGCTGCTGTATTTCCCATTACATCCCCTGCTTTAAAATCCCAGCCTGTTACAGAAACAGACGTAGAGAGCGCACTACAGAAAGAAAATGCCCTTCTTTATGGCCGCTTTCTATCGGCGCCTGCTCATTCTCATACTATGAGATGGGATACATCAATAAGCACAGCTTCACCTAGGTATGGAAACATTTTCAATAAGCATAAAAGAACTGAAAAGGTTAAAATGGCCTTTTACGTCCGCTCCAGCACACCTTAGTGTTAAATCATACAAGAAAAAGGGGGAGGAGAAGGTGAACCGCTAACCTAGTATGGTTGTGAAATGTATAGGCACAACCATATAGAATGCTTGAATAATGGCTGCCGTAAGCCCATAAGTATCACTAGGAGGAAGCATTTGGGTAGACAAGTGAGATCTAATGTACACGTAATTGTTGGTGGGCATGCTGCCAATAAAATAAAAATTACTCTCATGGTAGTTGTATGGTAATATTCCTTTATTCTATCAAGAGTAAGATAGTTTACCCCACAACTATCATGGGAAGTCTCCAGTATTTTAATGGTAGCGCACCAAATCTCAATCTTTTTTACATTAGCTCCCACCCATTAAAGAGGGATGTCTAGGTATGAAATAAAATAAAGGGGTCTAATTTAATTTTCAGTCGTAAGGACAAGTTTGCCTATAGGGTGCTTTACACGCTGCAACATCGCTACCGATATATTGTCGGGGTCACGTCGTTAGTGACGCACATCCGGCTCCGATAGCGACATCGCAGCATGTCATGTTACACCAAGGAGCGACGATCAACGATCGCAAAATCATTCAAAAATGGTGATCGTTGACACGTCGTTTCTTTTCTTAATATCGCTGCTGCCACAGGTACGATGTTGTTCGTTATTCCTGCAGCTCCACACATCGCTATGTGTGACACCGCAGGAACGACGAACATCTCCTTACCTGCGTCCACCGGCAATGAAGAAGGAAGGAGGTGGGCGAGATGTTATGTCCCGCTCATCTCCGCCCCTCCGCTTCTATTGGCCGGCCGCTTAGTGACGCCGCAGTGACGTCGCTATGACCCCGAACGCACCTCCCACTTGAGGGAGTGATTGTTCGGCGGTCATAGCAACGTCGCTGAACAGGTATGTGTGTGTGACGCTGCCATAGCGATAATGTTTGCTATGGCAGCGAGCACCAAATGTCGCACGAACGACGGGGGCGGCTGCTATCACGCTTGACATCGCTAGCAATCGCTAGCGATGTCGCAGCGTGTAAAGTACCCTTATGGGATACATTTGATACTGAATCTGAAATCCACTCAAGTAAATGGGACTGAACATCAATACTGAAAACGAAAAATGTATAATCCCAAACATCCCCATATTCAATGAGAAATTGCCGATAACCACCAATATTAGCAAAATGGCAAAATCCCAACCACTCCAGCACCACATCTGGGTCCTCTATGATGGTCTTCTGTTTACCTGATTCTATCAATGATGTTCTGTATACATCAAATGATCACTCCAGCTAATAAGTGACCTTGGAGGAATCCTACCTCCATGCTGATATGGTCAATATACTCACTTGCCTAATAATTCTGCACACAGTGTACAACATTGGGTGTAATAGAGACCACAATTTTGGTCCAACATTTAATACAATCTTGCACTATCCGATAAAAATACACATACTTTAACATAAAAGTTCTTTTTTATTTTTCAACATGAGATCTCATGGCTGACAAATGACGACCCAGGCAGACATATACGTTTTTATTTCACGGTTCTATAACATTTTGCAGCAAAGAATTTTAAATAAATCAGTTTCATAATCAAGTTAGGAAAGGACACATACAGTCGTGGCAAAAAATGTTGGCAACGTTGAAATTCTTCCAGAACATGAAGTATTTTATCCCTGAAAATTACTGCAATTACACATGTTTTGTTATAAACACGTTTATTTCCTTTGTGTATATGGTAACAATACAAAAAAAATGGAAGAAAAAGGCAAATTAAACATGATTTCACACAAAACCAAAAAATGATCTGAAAAAATCGTTGTCACTATTTCCAAAATTGTGGATAAACAACTTTGTTTCAAGCATGTGATGCTCATTCAAACTCACCTGTGGCAAGTAACAGGTTTGGGCAATATGAAAATCACGCCTGAAATCAGATAAAAAGGGTAGAAGTTGACTCAATCTTTGCATTGTGTGTCTGGATGTGCCACACTAAGCATGGAAAACAGAAATGGGAAGAGAGCTGTCTGAGGAGTTGAGAACCAAAATTGTTGACAAATATCAATAATCTTAGGCTATGTGCCCACGCTGCGGATTTACCGCGGATTTGCCGCGGATTTACCTCGGATTTGCCGAAAATCTGCAGCAGCAGCACTTCCAAGCCATTTCAATGGCATTTTGGAAATGCTGTGCCCATGCTGCGGATTTTTCCGCGGCGGATTTGCCGCGGATTTTGATGCGGAAAAATCTGCAGCATGTCAATTATTGTTGCGGATTTTGGTGCGGATTTTTCCCATGCAAGTCAATGCAAGGTGTAAAATCCGCAAGAAATCCGCAGGTCTGTTCCCACAGGCTCTTTTTCCTGCGGATTTGGTGCGGATCTCGCAAACAAATCCGCAGGAAGTGATGTAGGATAGTTCAGGAAGAGGAAGTTTCACCATTTTGTAGTGTAGAGTAGTGGCAGTGTAGTCGTGTTGTGTCCGGACTCTGGATTGCCAGCTAAAAGCAGCTAGTTACAGGCTGCTTGCTTTTAGCTGGCAAAACAGGATCCCAGCTCTTTTTTCACAATTCTTTTTAAAAAAAAAAAAAAAAAAAAGTGCTCCGCTGTATTTTCACTGTCCAGCCCGATGCAAGCAAGCAACTGAGGGCTGTGCTTCTCAGCGGGATAAGGCTGAAGCATTCTCTGCCCCTCCCGCTGAGAAAAACAGTCCTCAGCTGCCCCTGAAAATGGCGGCTTCATTGTGAAGCGCCATTCTCAGGTGCTGTACCGAGGCTCATCCAGCCGCCCTGATGCATTTGGCTGACTGGGTAATCTGAAGGGGTTAATGCCAGTTTTCTGCAAACTGGCACTAAGCCCGAGGTTCATAATGTCATGCCTGTGTAGACACGGCCATTATGAACCTCCGTTTGGTAATAAAGAAAAGAAAACACTTTTTGAAAAATTTTATTTGAAATAAAAACACACAAACATCCCTGATTGGCATCTTTATTACTCCCTGAATCCCCCGACGATAATCCATGACAGCTCCGATGTGCACCCGGCTGACCCGGGCACTGGCGTCAGCCGGTCACAGCAGCTGTCAGTGTACGAGATGCTGCACAGCTCTCTTCTGTCTGCTGGTACCGGCTGACGTCCGTGCCCGGGTCACATGAGTGCACATCAGAGCCCGGCACATCAGCTGGTCGGTGTGCAGTCAGCTGACCCGCCCGCGCTCGCGAATTAAGTCAGCTGACGATGTGCAGTCATGTGACCCGGGCACGGACGTCAGCCGGTCCCAGCAGCCGTCAGTGTACGAGATGCTGCAAAGCTCTCTTCCGTCTGCTGGGACCGGCTGACGTCCGTGCCTGGGTCAGATGAGTGCACATCGGCCGACTATTCAGCTGTCGATGTGCACTCAGCTGACCCGCCCGCGCTCGCGAATTAAGTCAGCTGACCGGCTGACTTCTGTGCCCGGGTCAGCTGATGCTCTGAAGTCAGCTGACCCGAGCTCAGCTATGAACTGAGCTGACCCGGCCAGTGAGTTCTGCCGCTCCCAGCAGCCGGCAGAGAGCTTTCCTGTGATATTGTCCTGGATTAACCTCTGAGGCTTGGGAGTAATAAAGATGGGAATCAGGGATGTTTGTGTGTTTTTATTTCAAATAAAATTTTTCAAAAAGTGTTTTCTTTTCTTTATTACCAAATGGAGGTTCATAATGGCCGTGTCTACACAGGCATGACATTATGAACCTCGGGCTTAGTGCCAGTTTGCAGAAAACTGGCATTAACCCCTTCAGATTACCCAGCCAGCCAAATGCATCAGGGCGGCTGGATGAGCCTCGGTACAGCACCTGAGAATGGCGCTTCACAATGAAGCCGCATTTTCAGGGGCAGCTGAGGACTGTTTTTCTCAGCGGGAGGGGCAGAGAATGCTTCAGCCTTATCCCGCTGAGAAGCACAGCCCCCAGTTGCTCGCTTGCATCGGGCTGGACAGTGAAAATACAGCGGAGCACATTTTTTTTTTTTTTTTTAAATAACAGTGAAAGGGAACATGGGACCACATTTTTTGGCTATAAGCTGCGGCCACCACCACTGGGTTATTATATACAGCCTGTTAGAATGTAAGAGCCCAGTGGTGTTGGCCGCAGCTTTTCTGTATAAGCACACTGTGAGACTGCTAACAAAATGGATAATGGAGAAGAAAGGAGGGTTGGGACAGGAAATGACACAAAGAGACTTTTTTTTGCCTTCAAAACAGTCAAAGCTTTATTCAGAAACACATTAGAGTACAATGGACAAAATCCGCATCAAAATCCGCAACGAAATCCGCGTCAAATCCGCGTCAAATCCGCGTCAAATCCGCGTCAAATCCGCAGCTATGCTAAGGTGCGGATTCTGGGGGAAAGCTGCGGATTTTGAGGCACAAAAATCCGCAGCAACATTCTCTCGTGGACACATAGCCTTAAGGTTACAAGCCAATCTCCAGAGTTCTTCATGTTCCTTTGTCCATGGTGTGCAACATATTTAAGACGTAATAACCGTAATAATAAGACGAAATAACCCAAGGCACTGTAGCTAATCTCCCTGGACATGGACGGCGGAGAAAAAGTAACAAAAGGTTGCAACTCAGCATGGTGGATAAGCAGCCCCAATTAACTTCCAAAGATATTCAAGCTGTCCTGCAGGGTCAGGGTCCATTAAGGCCACGTCTCACTAAGCGACATCGCTAGCGACATCACTGCTGAGTCACGGTTTTCGTGACGCAACAGCGATCTCGCTAGCGATCTCGTTATGTGTGACATCCAGCAACAACCTGGCCCCTGCTGTGAGGTCGCCGGTTGTTGCTGAATGTCCTGGACCATTTTCTTCAAAGGCGATGTCCTGCTGAGCAGGACACATCGCTATGTTTGACACTGTGTGACAGGGTCCCAATGACAGCAGAGATCGTTATACAGGTCGCTACTGCGACCTGTATCATTACTGAGTTGTTGATAAGGTCTGACTGTGTGATATCTCACCAGCGACCTCCCAGCGACTTACCAGCGATCCTTATCAGGTCGTTTTTGGGATTGCTGGTAAGTCGCTAAATGTGACGGGGGCTTTACTGTCAGAGCAAACTATCCGTCCACATTTGAATTGAATGATACGCATAGGCACGAGATGCATGAGGACCCCAATGCTCACAGAAAGATATAAAAAGCTAGACTGCAGTTTGCCAAAATCTATTTGAGTAAAGGCTGCTTTACTCGCGGCGATTTATCGTGCGATCACATGTGCGATCGCACTCGCCCCCATTGTTTGTGCAACACGGGCAATTTGTTGCCCGTGTCACACAAAGTCGGTAACCCAAGGCACACGTACTTACCTTCCAAACGACCTCACTGTGGGCGGCAAACATCCTCTTCCTGAAGGGGGAGGGACGTTCGGCGTCACAGCGAAGTCACACAGCGGCCGCCCAATAGAAGCTGAGGGGCGGAGATGAGCGGGACGTAACATCCCGCCCACCTCCTTCCTTCCGCATTGCCGGCGGGAAGCAGGTAAGCTGCAGTTCATAGTTCCCGGGGTGTCACACGGAGCGATCTGTGTTGCCTCGGGAATAATGAACAACCGGCGCACAGAAGGACGTTCGATTTTTTTGAAAATGAGCGACGTGTCAACGAGCAACGATAAAGGGGAGTATTTTTGCTCGATCACAGTCGCTCGTAGCTGTCACACGCTACGATACGTGAAAACGATGCGTCGCTAACTATGTGACCCCAATGACATAGTGTTAGATATATCGTAGCGTGTAACGGGCCCTTAAGCGAAAAGTTTTCTTTGAAAGTGTCAAATGAGACCAAGATAGAACTTATTGGTAAAGCACATCATTCTACAGTTTACTGAAAACGGAATGAGGCCTACAAAGAAAAGAACATAGTACCTACAATCAAATATGGTGGCAGATCAAAGATGTTTTGGAGCTATTTTGCTACCTCTAGCACTGGGTGAATTAACTGTGTGCAAGGCATCATGAAATCTGAATATTACCAAAGGATATTGGGTCACAATGTATGCCCAGTGTCAGAAAGCTGGGTTTGTGTCCTATATCATGGGTCTTCCAGGAGGACAATGACCTCAAACATAGTTCAAGAAGCCCCCAAAAATGGATGGAAACAAAGCGCTAAAGAGTTCTGAAGTGACATCAATAAGTCCAGACCTAAATCCCAAAACAAATATTAAGTTGAGGGTGCCAACAATTTTGTCCAGCCCGTTTTTGGAGTTTTGTGTGAAATTATATCCAAGTCGCCTTTTTTTCTCTTTTTTTTGTGTTGTTCCAATACATACAAAGAAAATAAACGGGTGTATAGTGTGTCGCCCGGGGACCAGGGGTACTCAGATCCGGGCCACGGGGTCACTTCTGTGGGTATCACGGTGGCGTGACCCAGTCTGTGATCCCAGGCTCCACAGTAAAAGGGGATTTGGTAAGGGAGATTGTCCATGACGCCACCCACGGTTGTGGTGAGGTTGGAACACCACCGCTGCTCTGGACGGGGATCCCGGGAGCGATGGTATGGAGCAGCTAGATGTTATGTCTCCCCTCCGTGGGTAGGGGGTTGGCTGTCCCGGGGCCCGGTGATGGGGTAAGCAGGGAGCAGGGCGCAGTGCTGCGGTGCGGTGCCCGAGGGCACGGGCGTACTCACAAGTAATTCACACGGAGTCACTGGTAAACTAGGAATTGCCGGTGTCCGCAGCCTTCGGTACGGGGGTGTTAGTGTCCCACACACGGTGCAGCAGCACCTGTTCTTTCCCTGCAGCCAGGTGCCTTTCTCTCCACTCTCTTCCTCTTTCTCCTCAGCCGGGAACGGGGAATCCACTCCCCTGTAGTGATCCGGGTCACCCTAGGTACCGAGGGGCCACTAACCTGCTCCGGCTACCTCTGGCCCCTTCCTCACTACAGCCTGTCCCGGCCCTCTCGGAGCACGCTTCACTTTCAGCCTGGGAGCTACAACTCCAGACTTCTCTTCTCTCTGTCTCTCCAAACACTCTGGTCCAGCCCCTCCCCTCTGCTCTGCTTTTCTCTTACCCTGGGGGATGTGGTTTGTCTTGCTGCACCGGTGTGGGATCAGATTACCAAGGAGGATTAACTCTTTCTGTGACAACCTGGCTTTGCCAGGGCGTCACACACCCCCTTGGCAAAACACGGCCCATCCTCGGGCCGTCTGGGCACCAACATTTATTAAACTGGAAAAAGGGAAAATAAACACATTACAGTCATACATCTTCCCACATCGGGAGGTACGTTTTCTAAAACTTTAAACTGTTCTGCCACCCCACACCTGCGGAGCAGATGGCCTCCTCCTAAACTTGAGGGCGCTCAACAGGGGTGACAGTCCATAAAACAGTCAACTTTTTAACTTGTGGGTAGCCGTCCATGCTCCACTACCACTGCCGCTGCCGCCACTCCCAGTACGGGGCACGGGTTCCGTGCTCTGCCTCCTGCTCAGAAGCCAGGCCCACTTGGATGCCCTCGGCGCCGGCTACAACCGGCATCGCTAACTGCCGAGGGCTCCATCTCTCACTGGCCTGCTCCTCCTCTCTGCAGGTGCACTCCGGCTGCTCCACAGCCGTGACGGGGTACCTGGGAGCGGCTGGCGCCACATCTGGGGCAGACATCCAATTGGGTGCCACCTCCGTTGCGGCCGGGCGGACTGCCGGAGCCGACGTCATCACCGTGGCGGCTGGGCGGACTGCCGGAGCCGGGTAAGATGTCATCGGGGTTGCGGCTACTGCTTGTCCAGGAACGGAATTAGGCAAAGTCCTGGCGTCCCTGCCTTTACAGTCCTAGTCACATAAACTGCGGTTCCTTCTTCCTGCTCCCCCTTGGTACTCGGGAGCAGTCCTTCTAGCAACTTTTAAAGTTTCCCTTTCGCTTCCTGTCCTCCGGAGCTTCACTTCCGCCCGCGTTCTCAGGGGGCGGAGCCTCTTTTTCGCACCCGCCGCTCGGAGAAGAAGGCGCCAAGCTGTTGTTTTTGGTGCCTAAAATGGCGGCTAAAATGGCGGACTTCGGGATTTTTCCTCAGCGGGACGCCGCTGACGGACGGGGCAAGGGGCACTTCCTCCAGGTAACTGGATGGGTTCGATCTTGTTCGCCAAATGTGTCGCCCGGGGACCAGGGGTACTCAGATCCGGGCCACGGGGTCACTTCTGTGGGTATCACGGTGGCGTGACCCGGTCTGTGATCCCAGGCTCCACAGTAAAAGGGGATTTGGTAAGGGAGATTGTCCGTGACGCCACCCACGGTTGTGGTGAGGTTGGAACACCACCGCTGCTCTGGACGGGGATCCCGGGAGCGATGGTATGGAGCAGCTAGATGTTATGTCTCCCCTCCATGGGTAGGGGGTTGGCTGTTCCGGGGCCCGGTGATGGGGTAACCAGGGAGCAGGGCGCAGTGCTGCGGTGCGGTGCCCGAGGGCACGGGCGTACTCACAACTAATTCACATGGAGTCACTGGTAAACTAGGAATTGCCGGTGTCCGCAGCCTTCGGTACGGGGGTGTTAGTGTCCCACACACGGTGCAGCAGCTCCTGTTCTTTCCCTGCAGCCAGATGCCTTTCTCTCAACTCTCTTCCTCTTTCTCCTCAGCCGGGAACGGGGAATCCACTTCCCTGTAGTGATCCGGGTCACCCTAGGTACCGAGGGGCCACTACCCTGCTCCGGCTACCTCTGGCCCCTTCCTCACTACAGCCTGTCCCGGCCTTCTCGGAGCACGCTTCACTATCAGCCTGGGAGCTACAACTCCAGACTTCTCTTCTCTCTGTCTCTCCAAACACTCTGCTCCAGCCCCTCCCCTCTGCTCTGCTTTTCTCTAAAGCTGGTGTCACACTAAGCGACAGCGACAACGACGTCGCTGTTACGTCACCATTTTCGGTGACGTAACAGCGACCTTGTAAGTCGCTGTTATGATCGCTGCTTAGCTGTCAAACACAGCGACGCAGCAGCGATCATAACGTCGCTGTGCTACATGTGCAGAGAGCAGGGAGCCGCGCTTAGCGCTGGCTCCTTGCTCTCCTGCAGCACACATCGGGTTAATTAACCCGATGTGTGCTGCAGCTACATGTCACAGTTCAGAGAGCAGGGAGCCGCGCGCACTGCTTAGCGCTGGCTCCTTGCTCTCCTTGCTACAGTATACATCGGGTTAATTACCCGATGCATACTGCAGCCACATGTCACAGTGCAGGAGCCGGCGCTGGCAGCAAGAGCGGAGGCTGGTAACCAGCGTAAACATCGGGTAACCAGGGAAAGGTCTTCCCTTGGTTACCCGATGTTTACGCTGGTTACAGCTTACTGCAGCTGCCAGTGCCGGCTCCTGCTCGCTTCATTTCGTCGCTCTCTCGCTGTCACACACAGCGATGTGTGTGTCACAGCGGGAGAGTGACGACCAAAAAATGAAGCTGGACATTCAGCAACGACCGGCGACCTCACAGCAGGGGCCAGGTCGTTGCTGAATGTCACACACAGCGACAGCGACGGGACGTCGCTGCAACGTCACAGAAAATGGTGACGTAGCAGCGACGTCGTTGTCGCTGTGTGTGACACCAGCTTTACCCTGGGGGATGTGGTTTGTCTTGCTGCACCGGTGTGGGATCAGATTACCAAGGAGGATTAACTCTTTCTGTGACAACCTGGCTTTGCCAGGGCGTCGCATATAGCAAATCTTGTGCAATTGCAATAATTTTCTGGGACAAATACTTCATTTTATGGAACAATTTCAAAGGTGCCAACACTTTCGGCCATGACTGTATGTAAGCGAAAAACTCTAGAAACTATTCATGCTGTATTAAAATTGAAAAATGACACGAACGAAAAAAAAAAATTGATAACAGTTGGTCGAAGTGTATTCGCGTTAAAAATGGGCTAAAAATATAGATTTGATCTATATAAAATTTGAATCAACTTTGAAATACTTTGATTTATAATTTGTTCTGCTTTTTATTCATATGATGTCTAACTACATGCAATGATCAATGCAGAATGTACAGCGCTGTGCTTTTTCTGCTCTGTACTGTGTTCATTTGGCCACATTGGGAGCTACAAACAGCTGATTGGTGCGGGTGTGGGATCCCTACTGATCTTATATTGATGAGCTATTCTACAAATATTTCATCAATATAAGGCCGGTTTCAGACGTCCGTGTTTAATCAGGTACCAGTCACACACATGGTTATGGTCACACGTGTGTCATTCGGGTTTGCATACTTGTAACAGGTAGCGGAGAAAACACGGGTCTGTGAAATAAAAATATTTTCCATATTTACCTGCTATCTTCTACTCTGCTGCCTCCCGTTCCTGCCCGCCGCTCATTATATTCATCGAGGACAGCACTGCGGGGACAGGTGAGTATTCTGCAAGCACAGTGACATCCAGGAGGTCATCGAAGTTCCCAATGAACTCTGATGACATCCTGTTGACCCCCGCGACACCCGCGCTACAGCTTCATGGGTTTATCAGAGTTAATTAGGAACTGTGGTGAGTCCCCGATGCTGTCCCCGCGATGTTCCAGCTTCCAGGTCTTTACTACACACACACACACACACATATATACACTGAGCACATATACACACACATGGATACACCGTGCACATACACACATAGCGCACATGCATGTATACACTGAACACACACACACACACACGCTGCTATATACTCACCCAGCGATGCGGTCCCCGGCCCTGAAGTCCCCAGCGCTGCTCCTGCTTCCAGCTCCACAGGGCACTGAATATTCAGTGAGTATAATGAGCGGGAGTCAGGCGCGGGTGGCAGCAGAGCTGGAGACAGCATCGCTGTAACAGGTAAATATAGAAAATCTGTTTATTAAAAAGACCCGTGTTTTCTCCGGTACGTGTCACACTGATGACACATTGATCACATCAGTGTGCGATCCGTGTGATACCCGTGCTACCGGCGAAAAAACGGATATGTCTCCATGTGTGCGTGCGGGGCAACGAGGGTGAGTAACAGCAAATAATAACATGGGTATGTGTGGCATCCGTGTTAAAAACGGATGTCACATGTACCTGAAACACGGACGTCTGAAACCAGCCTGAGAAGTCTTGGACAACCCCTTTAAATGGGTTTGCATTGTTTGGGCAATCAAGTTCTGTTCTAAGGGGGACTTAAACTAGGCTGACTTTGCTCTCTAACAGGCAGCACCATAGCATTTCCTATAGCATAGCATTTCCCCTTCACCCTTCCAACATAGCAATATAGTTAGCTTAGATTGATACCCAAAAAACAAAGTGATGACTATTTTTCAGTCTGTATTGCAATTAATATTTTTCTTGATGTTTGATGATTTAGACCTTCATCTTTATCAAGCACGAAAAGGGAACAAAGTGCTGCTGCTGCTGATCTAAATTTAAGCACAAATGTAAATGAATTAAACGTTAATAAATCAGGGTAAGGAACTTGGCTTTGCCATAAATTTACTATTTATTTTAGCTTGTAGAATAAATTATTTGCATTTCTATTCAAAAGCATAATAAAAGGCTAAGAATTCATGTGTAAATGTCTGCATCTGATGTATTACAAATATATGGATACTACAATATTAATGAGTAACTGTCGCTTTAATTTTCATTTTGGAAATCATTAGTACTCATGAAAATGAGCAACTTTGTAATATATCTTATCAGAGATTTACTGTATGTTTTTTCTTCTTCTCCTGTACTGACTTTTCACTCGCAACTCACGGGTAAAAACTGTAAAATCTGTTTTAATAATACAAATTTTATTGATATAAGGCTAAAGCTAGGAGATTATAGTTGTTACTTATAAGTTTCCATGGTAAAAGGAGGGAGGTGCTAGAAGCAGACACCAATATTCTCCTGAAATGAGTTCTCCATATAACTTTATGAGCACTAACTGTCATGTCCGATCTCTGTAATGGGAAAGTCTGTATTCACTAAAAATAAAACAACCATTGTTCTCCGTTTTTTTACTGAATGTTATACTTATGAGATTTGTTGAGGATCATTTTAGATTTTTCCTATATCTTGATTTCTCAGCTCAGCATGATTGCCAAGTCAAGTTGCTATTTTAGATCTCAACTAAATTCTTCTTTGTGTTCCCATAGGTCCCATGCAGTAATTCTTACCGGTCCCTCGGTCTCTTTAGAGCAGGATCCAGAGAAGATTTGGCACATGTCACATTATACCTGCCCTGTCGTATTACAGAATGTGATGTTGGGGGACAAGAGCTGTATATGTAGGTGTAGCAGTCACCAGGTTCCCTATGTGACAGACCTGGAGTTTGACCAGCTGATAAATAAGACTTCATCCTTGGATCAGAACATTGTCGTGTGTGTGGTTTCATCCCTGGGTTATGAGAAAACTGACAGTAAGGATGTGCTAGACCAGCTATATGAAAAGAAGAACCGCTATAGAAGTATGCCATGCATGCAGGTAACTCACATTTATTTAGTTATTATACTTTGTAAAGCGCCTGGGAATATGATGGCACTATATAAGCAGACATGTCCCCTTTGGGGCTCACAATCTATATTCCCTATCAGTATGTGTTTGTGTGGCGCCCATGAATATATCTGCAATCCTTTCCAAGGGGTGCAGAGCCTACCCCCCATGGTTCCAGGTTCCTAATAACCGGTGTCACACCATCAGCGCTACAAATCCCAACCACACCTCACATCAAACCTGTCAGACACACCAGTGGGTTGATTAAGCTGGGAGAGCGCCACCCACCTAGGGGTCAGGCAGACTGGTGGGAGGGAGGAAGTGGAGACCAGAGCTCAGAGTCAGTTCTGTAGTAGCCCTCAGAGAGTGAGGATCTGGGGAGTAGTAGCTCCCAGGGAGGCGACAGGTTGGGTCGCAGACAGTGGTCTGGGACCAGAGGAGTCGGGGACTGGTGGCAGCGACATTGGAAAGGGTGCGACGGGCATAGCCTAGGAGGACTATCGGTATCAGCACCCCAAAAGAACCTACCGGTACCGAGCACGGCGGGGTCCAGGACCCTAGGTAAGGAGCAGGTTCATCCGTCCTGATAATTAACCTGGGAGGGAGAGTATCTTCACAAACTTCCCTAGGAGCTCAGAGATTGAAGGAATCAGCACAACGTGGGGGATAGGGTTTGCCAGAAAAGCAACCCAACTGAAATCCCAAGTGCCAGCCATCAAGAGCACAGCTGCCATACACTCGGGTAGCGGGGCCCCAACAGCTTCACGCCAAGGGGCCACAACCAACACTAAAATTGTGCACGGAGGAAAAGGTCCGGACTATCAAGTGACACCGTTGAGAGTGGACACCTGGACGGTCTCCCCTGTAGTGAATGGATGCATAGAGACTTTGGTTTATCTTCAGTGTGAGTGTCTGCTTTGTAATTCTCATCCAGCACCACGACTACCCGCAGTGAGTACTCTGTTTCCCCTGCACCCTGCACTCCCAAATATCCCACACCAATACCTCAGAGGCCGGGGCCTTCCCTACCTGCGGAGGGACTGACATTTTGCTGCCCCACGCCATCTGCCCCAGTACACCCCTCGGCAGCGGCGGTTCTCCCCTTACCGCAACCCGCAGGTGGCGTCACGAACATTTATCCCCTGTAAATACCCCCTTTTACATTTGAGTGGCCGCAAACCCCTGGGTCCGGAGACCCTCGAGCCACAGCAACCCCGGATCCGAGCAGTTCGACTGCTGCAGGGGCAGCAAATTTGGAGTGTGAGAGGAAACCGGAGTACCTGGAGAAAACCCACGCAAACAAGGGGAGAACATAAAAACTCCTTGATGATTTATTGTATCATTATTATTTGGCAAACAGCACAGCATCGTGGCAAAATCTCTGCAGCTCATCTCCTCACCCTCAGCAAACAGTGTATTGCAAGTTACAGAAAGACCATGACGTGGGGAAAACGGGTGAAAATGCAGGCTAGAAGTCACAAAATGTACAGAAATGCTGTTATTCCTCATGTAAACAAAGGACAGCTTATTCTGAAAAATTACATGAAAGCAGAGTTACCCTTTAATTGTATTTTTGTTGCAGAGTCGGGTGGACTCCTTCCGTCTATTAAAGTATGACATAAACACATGCAATATTGTAACAGGTCATAGACAACCTTTACTGGTCCAGCGACATAATGTGGCTCCAGGAATGATCTTGGTAAGAATATATAATTACTAGTGTTCCATATACCCATGTTTGAACCATAGAATTGAGTGGCAAATGGGGAAAATTTACTATCCTGTTCCCTGAAATGTTGGTTCAAAACGATGTGTTAAATAGTTTTCCTACTTGTATAACAATTCACCATGAGTGTGTGTATGTGCGTGTGTGTATGCGTACGTGCTTGTTTATTTTGGCATATATGCATGTGTGTGTATGTGTACGTGCTTGTGTATGTTGGGGTATATGCATGTGTGTATACGTACGTGCTTGTTTATTTTGGCGTATATGCATGTGTGTGTATGTGTACGTGCTTGTGTATGTTGGGGTATATGCATGTGTGTGTATACGTACGTGCTTGTTTATTTTGGCGTATATGCATGTGTGTGTATGTGTACGTGCATGCACGTGTGTATTTGTATGTCCGCGTATGTCTGTGTGTGTGTAGGTATGTGGACATAAATCTGTGTGTGCAGGGCCGCCATCAGGGCATTACTACTGTGCCTGGTGTAGGGGGACCGGTGAAGAGAGGGGGCCCGGCCAGGTTCGGGGTAAATACTTATCTTTATTAAGCCCCTGGCAGGACAGACCCCTCTTCTTCACCAGGCCCCAGTCACAGAAGCAGCAGTGTCGCTTCACTACCAGACATGACTAATTTGTATGCAAAGCGGCGGCGCATGCAAATTAGCCATGTGCTGGAGTGGAGGCAGGGTGATTGGAGCAGAGCAGGGTGCGTCATCGCTGGGCCGTGCAGCAGGAGGTGAGGTCATCTGAGACCTCATTACACTCCTGCAAGTAACAGCGGCAGAGGTGGCGAGGACGCTGCAGCCAGCGGGACAGGTAAGCGCCTGAGCCAAAGACGATCGCCGGGGGGGGGGCCCGCTGATCTCTGCTGGGGGGGAGCGCTGATCTCTGCTGGCGGGGGAGCGCTGATCTCTGATGGGGGGGGGGGGGCGCTGATCTCTGCCCGGGCCCGCTGATCTCTGCTGGTGGTGGGGGCGGCGTTGATCTCTGCTGGTGGGTGGGCGGCACTGATCTCTGCCCGGGCCCGCTGATCTCTGCTCGGGGGAGCCGCTGATCTCTGCTGGGGGGTGCTGATCTCTGCTCGGGCCCGCTGATCTCTGCTGGTGGGGGAGTGGCACTGATCTCTGCTGGGGGGAGTCCCTGATCTCTGCTAGGGGGGAACGCGGATGTCTGCCCGGGCCTTCTGATCTCTGCTGGGGGGAGCGCTGATCTCTGCCCGGGCTCGCTGATCTCTGCTAGGGGAGCCGCTAATCTCTGATGGGGGGGGGGCACTGATCTCTGCCCAGGCCCGGTGATCTCTGGTGGGGGGAGCCGCTGATCTCTGCCTGGGCCTACTGATCTCTGATGGGGGGGGACGCTGATCTCTGCCCGGGCCCGCTGATCTTTGCTGGGGTGAGCCGCGCATCTCTGCCTGGGCCTGCTGATCTCTGATGGGGAAGGGGGTGCTGATCTCTGCCCGGAGCCGCTTATCTCAGGTGGGGGGGGGGCGCTGATCTCTGCCCGGGCCCGCTGATCTCTGCTGGGGGGGGGCGCTGATTTCTGCCCGTGGCCGACCGCAGGCCCGCCGACCCCAGCCCCTGTCTTGCTTCAGCTAGTTCAGGGGTGGGGAACCTCCACCCCATGGTCTCCTGACACTCTCTACTGTGAGCCTCCTACCTCCCTCTGCTGTGAGCCTCCTGCCTCCCTTTGCTGTGAGCCTCCTGTCTCCCTCTGCTGTGAGCCTCCTGCCTCCCTCTGCTGTGAGCCTCCTGCCTCCCTCTGCTGTGAGCCTCCTGCCTCCCTCTGCTGTGAGCTTCCTGCCTCCCTCTGCTGTAAGCCTCCTGCCTCTCTCGCAGTGCTGTGTGCCACCCTCGCAGTGCTGTGTGCCTCCCTCCAGTGCTGTCTGCACTCCCTCAGTCCTGTTCATGTCCTCCAGTCCTGTTTGTGCCCCTCCAGTGTTGTCCTTGCCACCGCCAGTGCTGTCTGTGCCTAGCAGTACTGTCCGAGCCCCAGCCTCTCCTGTGTGTGTATATATATGTATATATATATATATATATATATATATATATATATGCCCCCATTCCCTCCTGCTGTGATGTGTGTATATGTCCCCAGCCCCTCATGTGATAGATATATACAGTTAGGTCCAGAAATATTTGGACAGTGACACAATTTTCGCGAGTTGGGCTCTGCATGCCACCACATTGGATTAGAAATGAAACCTCTACAACAGAATTCAAGTGCAGATTGTAACGTTTAATTTGAAGGTTTGAACAAAAATATCTGCTAGAAATTGTAGGAATTGTACACATTTCTTTACAAACACTCCACATTTTAGGAGGTCAAAAGTAATTGGACAAATAAACCAAACCCAAACAAAATATTTTTATTTTCAATATTTTGTTGCGAATCCTTTGGAGGCAATCACTGCCTTTAGTCTGGAACCCATGGACATCACCAAACGCTGGGTTTCCTCCTTCTTAATGCTTTGCCAGGCCTTTACAGCCGCAGCCTTCAGGTCTTGCTTGTTTGTGGGTCTTTCCGTCTTAAGTCTGGATTTGAGCAAGTGAAATGCATGCTCAATTGGGTTAAGATCTGGTGATTGACTTGGCCATTGCAGAATGTTCCACTTTTTTGCACTCATGAACTCCTGGGTAGCTTTAGCTGTATGCTTGGGGTCATTGTCCATCTGTACTATAAGCGCCGTCTGATCAACTTTGCGACATTTGGCTGAATCTGGGCTGAAAGTATATCCCGGTACACTTCAGAATTCATCCGGCTACTCTTGTCTGCTGTTATGTCATCAATAAACACAAGTGACCCAGTGCCATTGAAAGCCATGCATGCCCATGCCATCACGTTGCCTCCACCATGTTTTACAGAGGATGTGGTGTGCCTTGGATCATGTGCCGTTCCCTTTCTTCTCCAAACTTTTTTCTTCCCATCATTCTGGTACAGGTTGATCTTTGTCTCATCTGTCCATAGAATACTTTTCCAGAACTGAGCTGGCTTCATGAGGTGTTTTTCAGCAAATTTAACTCTGGCCTGTCTATTTTTGGAATTGATGAATGGTTTGCATCTAGATGTGAACCCTTTGTATTTACTTTCATGGAGTCTTCTCTTTACTGTTGACTTAGAGACAGATACACCTACTTCACTGAGAGTGTTCTGGACTTCAGTTGATGTTGTGAATGGGTTCTTCTTCACCAAAGAAAGTATGCGGCGATCATCCACCACTGTTGTCATCCGTGGACGCCCAGGCCTTTTTGAGTTCCCAAGCTCACCAGTCAATTCCTTTTTTCTCAGAATGTACCCGACTGTTGATTTTGCTACTCCAAGCATGTCTGCTATCTCTCTGATGGATTTTTTCTTTTTTTTCAGCCTCAGGATGTTCTGCTTCACCTCAATTGAGAGTTCCTTAGACCGCATGTTGTCTGGTCACAGCAACAGCTTCCAAATACAAAACCACACACTTGTAATCAACCCCAGACCTTTTAACTACTTCATTGATTACAGGTTAACGAGGGAGACGCCTTGAGAGTTAATTGTAGCCCTTAGAGTCCCTTGTCCAATTACTTTTGGTCCCTTGAAAAAGAGGAGGCTATGCATTACAGAGCTATGATTCCTAAACCCTTTCTCCGATTTGGATGTGAAAACTCTCATATTGCAGCTGGGAGTGTGCACTTTCAGCCCATATTATATATATATAATTGTATTTCTGAACATGTTTTTGTAAACAGCTAAAATAACAAAACTTGTGTCACTGTCCAAATATTTCTGCACCTAACTGTATATATATATATATGTGCTCAGCCCCTCCTGTGATGTATGTGCCTTCAGCATTTCCTACATGATGTACAGTGCTGGCCAAAAGTATTGGTACCCCTGCAATTCTGTCAGAGAATACTCACTTTCTTCTTGAAAATGATTGTAATCACAAATTCTTTGGTATTATTATCTTCAATTCATTTGTCTTCAATGAAAAAAAAATGTCAGAAAGCCAAATTAGATATCATTCCACACCAAACATAAAAAAGGGGGTGGACAAAAGTATTGGCACTGTTTGAAAAATCATGAGATGCTTCTCTAATTTGTGTAATTAACAGCACCTGTAACTTACCTGTGGCACCTAACAGGTGTTGGCAATAACTAAACCACACTTGCAGCCAGTTGACATGGATTAAAGTTGACTCAACCTCTGTCCTGTGTCCTTGTGTGTACCACATTGAGCATGGAGAAAAGAAAGAAGACCAAAGAACTGTCTGAGGACTTGAGAATCCAAATTGTGAGGAAGCATGAGCAATCTCAAGACTACAAGTCCATCTCCTAAGACCTGAAAGTTCCTGTGTCTA